>NC_059282.1:5377269-5394769 GCF_017591435.1 Portunus trituberculatus
CAGAGAGAGAGAGAGAGAGAGAGAGAGAGAGAGAGAGAGAGAGAGAGAGAGAGAGAGAGAGAGAGAGAGAGAGAGAGAGAGAGAGCCAAAAAGCAATATAAAAACAGATAAAAGAGAGAAAAAGGGAAAGAAAATAATTTCAACAATAACAATAACAACAACAATAAAACACTTCATAACTCACTTCCTTTCTCTCTCTCTCTCTCTCTCTCTCTCTCTCTCTCTCTCTACGTATACTTTCTCTTCACCATCTGGCACAATTAGTCTTACAGAGGCCTTCACTCACTCACTCACTCACTCACTCAAGCACCCATTCACTCACGTACATTCAGTTAACCACTCACTCACTCACTCAGACACTTACTCACTAACTCAATTCATTCATTCATTTAGTCACAAACATTCACTCACTCACTCACTCACTCAGATATTCCCTCACACACTAACTCATTCCTTCATTTATCACTTATTCACTTCTGCAGTCACTCAACATTTATTCATTCAAATCACTCATTCACTCAGTCACTCATGCGTGCTTTGGGGTCCGACGGGTCTCCAAGCGCACGGGTTCGAATCCTGTCCACGGTCCGAGTGTAGGTTGGGCTTCCTCACTCGGGGCAACGGTTTCCTAGCGGGTGGGCTTTGAGATAGGAGGTACCACATAAATTCCCGTGAAAATCCCACATGGTATAAGAAAAAAAATAAACTCACTCACTCACTCACTTATTCATTCATTCATTTGACCACTCCCTCACTCGCTTATTCATTCATTCATCCACTTAAACACTCACTTACTCATTTTCTTATTCATTCATTCATTTAACCACCACTCGCTCAAGCACTTATTCACTCACTCACTCCCATTCACTATCACTCTCACTGTCTCATTCTGTCGCTACATCACCTGCGGGGGAATAATGACGCCAGCGAGGGACAGCAGGCCAAGCAGAATGATGGGCAGCCAACACGCAGCGTCCGTCACCACAATGAGCATCATCTTCCGTGCCATCGACGACTCCCGCACCTGTTGGTCACTCCTAACGGCGGCGCTGGAGGTACGCGCCGCCCGGTACATCCCGCAGTACGACCCGGCGATCACAGAAAACGACACCAGGTTCACGACTACTTAAGAGAAAATGGGTGGTGGTTTTACTGGTCAAAGAAAATACATGGAAGAAAACGGATCTTTATTAGTGATCATTCTCTTCTATACGTAATAAAAAAAGAGAATAGGTTATCTACTATACGAGAGAAAATGGGAAGGAGGGATGCTTTAATTAGTCAGAGTGTGTAATGATTCTGATGATTCTCTGTTAAAGAAAACGAGAATGGGATAACTACTGTACAAGGGGAAACACGAAGAGGTTTTTAATGACGAGAAAACTAGGTCATTTGAGGGAAACCTGTTAATTGAGTAGATAACCTTGTTTGTGTGTGTCCATTCATTGGCTTAATCATATAGGTTTACTTCCACTGAGTCTATTATCAACAAAATCAACACATCCTGGAACTATTATTGTGCTGAGATTCCACGAAAACCTTAATTGGCAGGTAGCGGCATCAAAGACAAAAGACTTCTAATACATCAACCAATTACTGATACAAGAAAGGTAATCAAACTAAACTTATGGTCAAAGGTCAGGTGATATTTTTACATTCACTTACACATCACCATGATCAATGTTACTATCCGTTCCAGTGTCCTCTCCACCACACACTACACACCTACACCCACATGACGCATTCTCCTACACTCCTCTCCACCACACACCACACACCCACACCCAAATGATGTCTTGTCCTACACTGCCAAGCCACATAAAGTATCTTTTGACTCTTTCATAGTAAAACACGTTAATTCTCACCACTAGCACCAATTAATGAACTCTTTACAAGCATACACGAAAGAGACGAGGATAAAAAAAAGTTGATTTGTGTCATTTTTAGCTAATGGTTTGAAGGTGGTAAAGATGTCAGAAAAGATCTCTCAATTTGGTCAGTGGTTAAGGGCGTGGAAAGTAGCGGTGAAATTATTAAGGAAGAAACTCAAACAATCTCGAATCACAGTCCACTAACGATTCCACTTCCACTCCACAGCACCACACACTGGAAAAAAGACGCACAGCCAAGTCAAGTGACGTTACTGTTACGGGAGCTATTGATATGAACTAGTCAATCCATCAACTTATACAATACTAATGCTGGACACACTCAAAATAACACCTTACCCTTTCACTCCCAAGCTTTATGACGTACTAACCAAGGGAATTATTCATATGTAACTAGTCTAACTCTTATTGTCACACTGCCCATTGCCCACTCCAGCAACTCTCCACAGAACAACACAGTAAAAAGGCGCCTTACTTAGTTCCAGTACATATATGACGCTTTTATCAAGGGAATCCAGTCAACCAGTATACTTCTTGTACCCATATAGCTAACTCCACTTCGTCTCAACAACACCACGTAGTAAAAAGTAGCCTTATCTACAGTTACAAGACATATGAGGTTGTTTTTGAAGGGAATCAGTCAGCCAGTCTCATTATTGTCAACACTAGTTCCTCTCTGACAAGGAGATGTGAGGTTGTAATCAAGGGAACCAGTCAACCAGTCTTTTGAATTAAATTAGGTTGAATTAGGTAAAGGTTAGGTTAGGTTCAGCAGGTTGGGTTCCTCATTATACCCCACACTGTCAACACATAGTTCCTCTCTCATCTTATTTAGTTTCAGGACATGAGGCTGTTATCAAGGGAAGCAGTCAACTAGTCTCATTATTGCACCCGAGTTCCCCAGAGCCAGTCACTCACCCAGGAAGACAAAGACCGAGTATTCCCACCCGCTTGGCTTCTCGTGCGTGATGTGCAGCGCCAGACACACGCCAGACCGCCCGTAGAAGTTCCTGGAGGAGTGATGTGTGATGTGATTAGGTTATTAAGGAATTGTGAGTGTTTGTGTTTGAAGTGATGCATTGAAAGATGTGTTATTTTAAAGTGTTATTTGTAGATCTTGTGGTGTTATTTGGTGACGTGTGATTTGTTAAGTTATTAAGGAGCTGTGAGTGTTTGTGTTTGTAATGATGCAGTGTAAGATAGGTTGGTTTATTGAGTTACTTGTATATCTTGTGGTGTTATCATTATTTTTTTTTTTTTATGCAAGAGAGAAAACCAGCTAAGGGTAATAAATATTAAAAAGGGGAAAAAAAGACTCACTTGAAATGCCGGTTCCCTTAAAGACGGTAAAGATTTGGCGGTATGATATGATTAGGTTATTCAAAAACTGTGAGTGTTTGTAATAATATGCGGGTTTGAAAGATGTATTGTTTGCATGGTGTTATGTAATTGTTGTTTTTTTTTTTTTTGTGACGTGTGATATGGTTAGGTAGGTAGGTATTGTTAGGTTTCAGTACTATGCCGCTTTCATACTCATTCTGCATACTATTAAGCGATTTTATATGATTTCAGAAGCTTATGTGGGGGATTAAAATAGTGAAGACTGTGGGCATTAATCTTCTGCTCTCCATATCCCAATGTAAGTAAAATCGTCTATCACACCCAAAAACTCAAGGTAAAAATGCGTTCCAGTACTGAAGTGTTTAAGGATTTTGTGAGTTTTTTCCACTGATGAATGTGAAACAAAGAAAATTCTTCCACACGCTGAGGGACAGAAGGGAAGAATTGTACCGGAACAGGACTCGGCGGGGATCGAACCCAGGACAACACTCTCACGGTACAAGACTTACCCAATCGACTTGTGATGGATTACATAATGCTTAGTCAAACCTAGATTGTGTGACCGCTATACATACATACATGCAGAATAAACACACACACACTCTCTCTCTCTCTCTCTCTCTCTCTCTCTCTCTCTCTCTCTCTCTCTCTCTCTCTCTAAGGCTCTTCAGTACTGGGGCGCATTTTTTACCGTGAGTTTGCCTAAGATTAGCCGATTTCATTTACATTAGGAAGGGTCTATGGAGGTCAGAAGATTAATGGAATGAGTCTTCACTATTTTAATCCCCCATATGAGTTTCTAAAACTGTATGAAATCACCAAATAGTAAGCAGAATAAATATGAAAACACGTCCTGGTGTTGAAAGAGTTAAATATGATGTCAGTTGTCCTTTGTTCAAGTCTAAGCCACTGCTCTATTGTCTGTCTCATGAAACACCACCAACATACACAACATAACACTATCCTGATACAAATGCGGCTGTATGTTGCCCTTAATCCCTTCAATACTGGCACACATTTTTACCTTGAGTTTTGTGTACGATTAGACCATTTTATTGACATTAGAAAGGGTTTATAGAGGTCAGAAGATTAATGGCCACAGTCTTCAATATTTTAAACCCCCACATGAGTTTCTGAAGCTGTATAAAATCACCAAATAGTCACCGAATATGGAAACGTGTTAATAAACACTAAGAAACACTATAGAAACACTCTCTTTCTCTCTCTCACTCTCTCGAACCTTCCTTTGTATCTATTAACAGAACGTATCTTTAAAACAATCTTTTTACTGAAGGGGGGAAAATCTCTCTCTCTCTCTCTCTCTCTCTCTCTCTCTCTCTCTCTCTCTCTGAATAAATCGGTACTTTTTAATAATGTTTCTGCTGATAGGCTCTCTCTCTCTCTCTCTCTCTCTCTCTCTCTCTCTCTCTCACTTGAAGTAGGTGAGGGGAGCGAGTGGCAGGGCGGAGAGGAGACCCACGCAGGCCCACACACCTCCCATGATGGCGCGGGTCCACCCCATGGTAAGGCGCGGCACTCGGAAGGGGAACATGATCACCAGGAACCTCTCCAGCGTGATCACTGAGGGGAAACACCGCACTGCACTCTCTCTCTCTCTCTCTCTCTCTCTCTCTCTCTCTCTCTCTCTCTCGTGTGATAATTGTGATAGATGACTTTTATGTTTGATTTACGAAGAAGAAGAAGAAGAAGAAGAAGAAGAATGAAGATTTTCGAAAAGACAAAGGAAAAAAGAAAAAGAGAAAGAAATGCAAGAAGAAGAAGAAGAAGAAGAAGAGAAGGAATGCGAGTTTTATGGCAATTATAGTGACAATAAAAAAAAAATTAATCTAACAAACACACACACACACACACAAAAAAAAAAAAAAAAATGATAATAATAATAATAATAATAATAATAAAAGAATACTTAAAAAAATAGATAAAATAAAATAAAACAAAATAAAATAATTACAATAAACCGCTAAACTAGGTAAGGTTCCCCCAAAAAATTATTTCCTCGATTCCCTGAAGCTATCATAGAAAACGGAGATTGTAAGGCACACTCCAAAAGATTGCCGGAGGAAGAAAAAAATAATAATAATAATAATAATAATAATAATAATAATAATAATAATAATAATAATAATAATAATAATAATAATAAAGTCATATAGAAGGAGTAAATAAAAATATTCCTGAATACACTATACTAAACACACACACACACACACACACACACACACACACACACACACACACACACACACACACACACACACACACACACACACACACACACACTCAGAGCCTCAGAAACCCCAATAAACACTCAAAACCTCACAAAAAGACCCAATAAACACAGAAGTCACTTACCGGTCAGTGTGAAGACAGAGAGCTCACTGGAGAAGGTGGAGAGGAAGCCCGCCAGCTGACAGAGGGGCGAGGTCCTCCACACAGCGTCATAGATGAAGTACACCCCGCGGTACCTCATATCCACAGCAGCGATGATCAGCAGGTACAGCCCCATACACAGGTCACCCAGCGCCAGGTTGGTGATTAGGAACGAGTGTACCTGTGGTGGTGGTGGTGGTGGTAGTAGTAGTAGTAGTAGTAGTAGTAGTAGTAGTAGTAGTAGTAGTAGTAGTAGTAGTAGTAGTGCAGGATTTGGAGGAAGATGATGGAGGAGGAGTAGGAGGAGGGGTAGGAGGAGGAGGAGGAGGAGGAGGAGGAGGAGGAGGAGGAGGAGGAGGAGGAGGAGGAGGAGGAGGAGGAGGAGGAGGAGGAGGAGGAGGAAAAGCTGATAATTTTTCGTTCCTTCCTAAATCTATAAAAGAAAAAATGAGTCACCTTAATTACCTCTAATAACATGTTCTCAAATTACTTTATTTTTAAACCATGTGGGCTTTCACGGGAATTTATGGGCTAAAGGGGACACTCTCATAATCTTAAAGCTATTTCTTAACATATTTTAGCAACTTCAATCACGTTTCTCTCCTCTTCTATGAACCTCCCCTCTTTCCCATATATAAAAACAAAACACCTTTTTAATTCATGTTTATAACCTTTCATCACTTCCCCTCTTCTTCACAATATCAAATAAAAAGACAACAACAATCTAAGTTTTATTAATCCTTCCTTACCTTCACCATCTTTTAAATTGAACCCAAGAGTCTTTTCAAACTTCTTTCATATATAAAACAAAATATTACCTTTAATTACGTTCTCTCTCTCCTTCCCAATAACAAGAGAAAAAAAATGCTACACAAAAAAGTTCTATAAATCCTTCTTTACTTTAACTATCTAAAAATTCTAAACCAACCCCAAATATCTTTTCTCCACCTTCTCACTCCTCACCTGGTTGTCACTGCTGTACACGAGACGCCACAGAATTTTAAACCAGCGCCACGGAATTCTAAACAAACTCCTAGTACCATTCCTTCACCTTCTCACTCCTCACCTGGTTGTCACTGCTGTACACGAGACGCCACAGAATCACAAGCAGGTTTCCAGAGAGGGCGAGAGAAGCCAGAACCCAGACACACACACGCAGCACGCCATTAGTCATCAGATCCTTCGCAGGAGCTGAACTGATCTGGCCTCGGGTAGCAAGACGGGACGTGACGGGCGAGGCAGCAGAAGCGAAACTCATCTGTCCACCTGTATTTATAGAGTCCCAGGTGTGATTGGTGACGCTAGGGAAGGTGTGGTGCATGTTGGGTTGTTAGTGTGTTAGTCTATGTTAGTGTGATTGCAAGTGGACAGGTGGAGCAAAGATAGGGTGCATATTAAAGTGTTGGCTTTGAATTGGGATTATAAGACACGTGACACCCAGACACACACACACATTCACACTAGACAAAGGGAGCGAAGCAGTGTATTATGGTAAGCTGGGGTTCTATTGTGTGCATGTATTCCCGCTCTTCCTCCGCTCCAAATAGACACAGAGACAGACGAAGACAAACACACACACACACACACACACACACACATACACACACACATACACACACACTCGAGGATGAATACAAGTGAAAATAAGTGATATAACAAAGAGCATAAATTTAACCATCGTTCTATTTTCTCTTTTACTCAGAACTCCAAGAATGAAGTCACTTTTACTCATCCCTTTGTTCTTTGCTCATTCACTGACTTTTCACTGATTTGCGTACGTTTTTGAGAGAGAGAGAGAGAGAGAGAGAGAGAGAGAGAGAGAGAGAGAGAGAGAGAGAGAGAGAACGCTTTACTCACAGGTGGAGGAGGCGTGGCAGTACGGAGAACACCCTGGGATCCATAACGCTGATCATGTTTCCACGTAAATCTCTGTAGAGGAGAATAATTAATTGCAATATTTTTACTTGAGCGCCTACTTTTAACATTTTTATTGCAGTTATTTTTTCAGTAATTACATAAGCTGGAGAGGAGACAGAGAGAGAGAGAGAGAGAGAGAGAGAGAGAGAGAGAGAGAGAGAGAGAGAGAGAGAGAGAGAGAGAGAGAGAGAGACTAGCGTTAATTAATTCTATTGTTCAGGTGAAAAATAAATATCTAAGAAAAAGTTACAGTTCAAAATATACTCTCTCTCTCTCTCTCTCTCTCTCTCTCTCTCTCTCTCTCTCTCTCTCTCTCTCTCTCTCTCTCTCTCTCTCTCTCTCTCTAATACTTACAGGGAGAGCAGCTTAGCCAGGCCAGTAAGAGAGCCGTCCTCGAGGCCAGACAGATGATTGTGAGAGAGGTTTCTGTCAGTTCGAAAGAAAAGAGAGAGAATGAGTGAGAGGTGTGTTTGAATATATTCTCTTAATTTTTAATTTTTCTCTCTTTTTTTCCCACTAAAACAAAACGCTTCAAATATACAAACCAATCATGCTGTCTTTCTATCTATCACGCTATCCATCTTTCTGTCTGTCTATCTATCTATCTATCTACTTATCTATCTATCTATTTTTCTACCTATCTTTCTATCTATCTATCTTCCTTTCTTTCTATCTATCTATCTATCTATCTATCTATTTATCTATCCATCTATCTATCTATTTTTTCTTTCTGCCTATCTATCTTTCTATCTATCTATCTATCTATCTATCTATCTTTCTTTCTTTCTTTCTTTCTTTCTTTCTATCTATCTATCTATCTATCTATCTATCTATCTATCTATCTATCTATCTATCTATCTATCTACCCATCTATCTATCTATCTTTGCTTCTATCTATCTATCAATCTTTCTATTTATCTATCTACCTATCTTTCTATCTATCTATCTACATATCTATCTATCTAACCAACTACCCGGCTGAAGGAGGCAGTAGACACCCGCTGAAACGATAATTACTCCAAGTGATGGCTGGAATTCTAGGTCAAGAGGTACTGTAAGCCAATCAGTAACTAAGCTGTGACCTCAGAAAGCTAAAACAGTTTATATGATGGTAAGCCTTCTGTACTGTCTCCTTCAATATTTTTTTTTCTATTTTTTTTTCCACCAAACCTTCTCCTTATCTGTATTTCCATCCTTAACCTTGACTTTTAAGAGGGAAGGATTCAAGGGGTCTGGCAATTAAGAGGTCTTTTTTGTTATATTCTTTTGTTGCCCTTGGCCAGCTTCCCTCTTCCATAAAAGAATGTAAGAAAGAAATGCAAGGGGTATGCTATGCTTCACATGTATGGGAAGGTTCTACTCATATTGTGATTTCGAACTGTCAATCTTCAGCCTCTGTCAATCTTCAGCCTCTTTCTCAATATCGCAGTGTTGTATCTCTTGCTAATTTCTATATTCTCGCTAACTTCTCTTTTGGTCTTGCTAACTGCGTGTCTATATTACATACCCATCGATTTCACTTTGTCACTCTATCCACTTTTCAGCTTATCTATCTATCTATCTATCCGTCTATCTATCTAATTTTATCTCTCCATTTACCTATCTATCTTTGCCTATCTCATCTTTCTACCTATTTTGTCTCTCTTTTTTATATATCTACCTATCTTTAGTCCATCTTTCCATCTGTCTACCTATTTTTACCTATCTTTCCAACTATCTATTATTTTGCTTATTTTTCCATCTATCTACTAACTTTTGCCTATCTTTCCATCTGGCTATCTATATTTCCCTATCTTCCCATCTATCTATTTTTCCCTATCTTCCCAACTATCTATTTTTGCTTATTTTCCCTATCTTTCCATCTATCTACCTATTTTTGCCTACCTTTCCATTCATCTACCTATCTCTCCATCTACCTATAAGGGGAATCAGTTTACACGCCCACGTCCCCCTCAGGTTGCCAATTAACTGAGCTGATACAAAAACTGATGACGCAATCAGAACACCACCAATTACAGGTAACTAAGTGAGATTCATACCGGTAATAAATGACGTACGTGTGTGTGTGTGTGTGTGTGTGTGTGTGTGTGTGTGTGTGTGTGTGTGTGTGTGTGTGTGTGTGTGTGTGTGTGTGTGTGTGTGTGTGTGTGTGTCTCTCTCTCTCTCTCTCTCTCTCTCTCTCTCTCTCTCTCTCTCTCTCTCTCTCTCTCTCTCTCTCTCTCTCTCTCTCTCTCTCTCTCTCTCTCTCTCTCTCTCTCTCTCTCTCTCTGTCAAATGCAGAATTCCTAAACATTTCAAATAAATCTTCTATATCACCAGGCCAAGGACGGAGAGAGAGAGAGAGAGAGAGAGAGAGAGAGAGAGAGAGAGAGAGAGAGAGAGAGAGAGAGAGAGAGAGAGAGAGAGAGAGAATTACATCACTACTCCTAGATTGCCTTTAAACTCCGGTATTAGTTCTTCTTTTTCATCATCACCATCAATATCACCACCTACTACTACTACTACTACTACTACTACTACTACTACTACTACTACTACTACTACTACTACTACTACTCCTGCTGCTAAAATTCTTTGTCATTATGTAAATACATTTTGTAGTACGCCACGGAAGATGAATAAGTTTCTGACTGACTGACTGACTGACTGACTGACTGACTGAATGATTGAATAAGTGACAGCCATTTTCTATTCGACTCTGTATTCGTATATCGAGCAAAATGTGAATAAAATTGTAATATTATTTTGATACAAGGATTTGCATGAATCGGTGCCTACACAAGTGAACTAATACATCACACACACGCGCGCATACACACACACACTCACACACACACACACACACACACACACACACACACACACACACACACACACACACACACACACACACACACACACACACACACACACACACACACACACACACACACACACAGAACAATAAGCAAATCAGTGTGGTCTATAAACTTCCATTCATAGTTTATTAATCTCTCTCTCTCTCTCTCTCTCTCTCTCTCTCTCTCTCTCTCTCTCTCTCTCTCTCTCTCTCTCTCAATACGTACCCGACAAGTGAATCACACACACACACACACACACACACACACACACACACACACACACACACACACACACACACACACACACACACACACACACACACACACAGGGAGAGGGAGAGAGAGAGAGAGAGAGAGAGAGAGAGAGAGAGAGAGAGAGAGAGAGAGAGAGAGAGAGAGAGAGAGAGAGAGAGAGAGAGAGAGAGAGAGAGAGAGAGAAGGAAGAAAAGGTGTAGCATTATTACTCTCATTACTTACAATACTACTACCTCCACCACCACCACCACCACCACCACCACTACTACAAGCCACACTTACAGACTCAGCAGCGATCGCAGGCCAAGGAAGGCGTGAGTGGACACATTGGACACCCTCTGGCCGCTGAGGTCCCTGAAACAAAGACACACAGATCTCATGACACAAAGGTTAACCCAAGAAGTCAGTGAACCACAACACCACCATCGTCCTCGCTGCTCTACTGGCCAATGAACCGTAACGTGACAACACCAGAATAACTACAATGATTAATACGAAGTTTGTATCAAGTTCGTAAAATTACATCGCTAATTTTCTCTTCCTTACGTTTTCCTTCTTTTATTTATTTATTTATTTATTTATTTATTTATTTATATTTTTGTTAACTCGAGGTGAGACGTATGGTACGTTAGTAATAAACTGTTCTTACTTCCACTGTGTTTAGAATTTACCTTTTTTTCCTTTTTTTTACCTGTATTGCAACGTATTAAAGGGACTGCCACGTGTTACAGGGACTGCCACGTGTTACAGGGACTGCCAGGTGTTACAGGGACTGCCACGTGTTACAGGGACTGCCACGTGTTACAGGGACTGCCACGTGTTAAAGGGACTGACACGTGTTACAGGGACTGCCACGTGTTACAGGGACTGCCACGTGTAGGCTTGAAGGAGTTCTTACAGCTTCCCTTTCTTTCTTATGTTCTTATGTACTATTTCCAAAGGCCACGAGGTAATTACGAGCGTTCTTAATAGTATTTCTCCTGTTTATGATGTAGAAATTTAGTTACTTAGCCACTAAAACCATAATAACACCTTTTGAAATCCAGTGTAACGTCAGCTAGTCTTTTTTTTTTTTAAGACCCGTATTCTAAAACACTTCCATTTTCAAAGTACACTGAGATAATGAACCGGTTTGTCAAGAGTGTTTCTCCAGTTAATGATGTAGAAATCTCGCTACTCTGTCACTAAAACCATAATAACGGCCTTCAAAAACCCGTGTAACTTCACATACATAAAAGCATTTGCAAACAAGTCGTGGAAAGGTTATAGAGTACAAGAGGAAGGCATCTTGTTTGGCAAAAATCGAATAACTGTCAAGCTCTGTAACACTATCAGCATACAGCGCACGTAAGACTGAAGGGAGAAAGATGAATACAGAGAGAGAGAGAGAGAGAGAATGTGGCAAGTTACTCCACATGTGACCTCCAGTGCTTCTATAAATACCTGCTGACTACCTTTCATTTATTTTTGTCAGGTAAGGTATTCAGGTGACCAGTAATGACCCAGCACTTTTGTCTCATTAGTACCAAGCGGTCTCTTTTACCTGGCTCTAATTTCAGGTGACATGTATTTTTATCTTTCGTCTGTCATGATAGTGTTGACACCTTTAGTCTGGCAATGTTCTCAGGTAATAGCACCTTTTTTTGCACTGTTTCTAGATAACCCTTCATTCTCACGTATATTTTAGCTAATGGCGCCTTTTTTCTGGCACTGTTCTAAGGTAACCCATTATTTTCACTTATCTTTGAACTAACAGCTTTTTTTTCTGGTGCCGTTCCAAGATAATCCTTCATTCTCACGTAATTTTCAGCTAATAACGCCTTTTTCCTGGCATTGTTCTAAGGTAACCCATTATTCTTTTTTATCCTTGAGCTAATAACACATTTTTTGGCACTGTTTCTAGATAACCCTTCATTCTCACGTATTTTTTTTTTTTTTTTTTTTAGCAAATGGCGCCTTTTTTTCCTGCACTGTTCTCAGGTAACCCATTATTCTCACGTATCTTTGAGCTAATAGCGCATTTTTCTGGCCCTGTTTCTAGATGACCCTTTATTCTCACGTATCCTTGAACTAACAAAGCCTTTTTTTTCTGGCACTGGTTTCAGGTGATATGAGTTTTGAGCTTGCCGTGCCTGCTCCATCAGCGTTCATGAATATGTCAACACTAACACTGTCCTGTATGTCTGCAAACCTTCAAATAATATTCAGGGAACACGAAAGCCTTTATTTGCCAGTCTCCATTTAAAACCTATCTACTCCCTACCCATCCATCCTCTATTCTCCAATTCATACGAGCTAATGGCACGGCACTTCGCAGCAATACACTCTATTTTTCAGTGACCTTGCAATCCTTCCATTAGCCTCTGAAGGTCACGCTACACACACAGGTCAGTGCCGCGGTGCACGTTCAATGTTTACTATAATCTTTGAGACACTCGATAGTAGCATTGGGTGATTAAAAGAGCAATACTGAGACGCACTGTTACCTTGATTTTTAGGTATGATTAGACGATTTTATTTGCATTATTAAGGGTCAATGGAGGTCAAAAAATGAATGGCCAGAACCTCTACTATTCTAATCCCAACATGCTTTAGGGTCCGAGGGGTCTCCAAGCGCACGGGTTCGAATCCTGTCCACGGTCCGAGTGTAGGTTGGGCTTCCTCACTCGGGGCAACGGTTTCCTAGCGGGTGGGCGTTGAGATAGGAGGTACCACAAAAAGCACCCCCTTTAGCCCATAAATTCCCGTGAAAAGCCCACATGGTATAAATAAAAAAAAAAGCTGTAAAAAATTGTCAAAATAATTACAAGAATAAGTTTGAAAACGTATCCTGGTACTGAAGAATGAAAGAAGCAACACTGACGATACAAACGCTCAACATCGCGCAGGAAACAAAAGAAGGTCAAGCCACGCGCGTCGACACACAGTTTTATCCATTTTTTTGCAGATTGATCGCATTAACTAACGAGTTTTATCATGCTAACTCCGTCATCATGTTTGCTGCGTCACTGGTACAAAGCCACTGTATCTTTATAACTGTGTGTGTGTGTGTGTGTGTGTGTGTGTGTGTGTGTGTGTGTGTGTGTGTGTGTGTAGTATTATTCATGGTGTTTATATTTCTCGTCCCCTTCACAGTTGCATGATTTTCTTATTTTTACATTCATATTTACCAACAACAATCAAAATACGTCCACATTACATTCAATTAAACATTTTTGTAGTCTAGAACATATATAACTACTCTCTCTCTCTCTCTCTCTCTCTCTCTCTCTCTCTCTCTCTCTCCCTTTAGTGCTATGAGAGGTAACACGATGTACAGTACAAGAGCAACAAGAGTCTGGGAGTAACTTCCATGTTTCATCATGTTAGTTCTTCACCTTTCACACTTCGCTATTCATACAAATCTAGTGTATTTTCACGGTGGCAATGTATATACGTAGGTCAATTTTATTTTTTTATATACATACCATGTGGAGAGAAAAAGGAAAAAATATAAAGAGGAGGAAGAAAAGGATGAAAAAGGAAAATAATAATAATAATAATAATAATAATAATAATAATAATAATAATAATAATAATAATTTCATTTATACCATGCAGGCTTTTCACGGGAATTTATGGGCTAAAGGGGATACTATTTAATTTAGGGTACCTCCTATCTTTTGAAAGCCCACCCGCTTGGAAACCGTTGCCCCGAGTGAGGAAGTCCGACCTACACTCGGACCGTGGACAGGATTCGAACCCGTGCGCTTGGAGACCGCTCGATCCCAAAGCACGCATGGTTCCACTGTACCACGGCGGAACAACTATTAGATTATTTCCTCGTTACTATTCGCGAAAATCTACTACGCTTTATTTTTCATATTAAAATATACACGAGTCAGATGCACCGAACTTTCCATGGCGGGATAAAATTAGATTACTTCATATTGGTAAAGCCTGATTATTATTTACGAAAAGCTAACGTGTCTCTTTTTTTTCCCCACACAGCAAAAAACTATTGGTGTCTAGCGCACGCTTACAACTTTTTTCAGGATAATAATGAATTCAATAACTTTATACTGGTTCCGCCTCATTAGTCTATCATGTGTGTGTGTGTGTGTGTGTGTGTGTGTGTGTGTGTGTGTGTGTGTGTGTGTGTGTGTGTGTGTGTGTGTATCATGTTGTTATTTTTCTCTGACGTCAGTGCTTGAGGGTGAGTGTATAGAGGTCCACTGATTCGTGATGTTGATAAATACACAAAACATTTTTATAACTAGAAGTGGCGTGCTGATCCGCGGCATGTTTTTTTTTATTCTTTATGAAGGCAACAAACAGTTCAATACACGGCTGTTTACATCAAGACCAACCACTGATTAACCGCATCCGAGCATCAAATGGCATGGAAAAAATATTTATAAGAATCTTAACACACGTGAGACAAATATAACACCACGTAACACACATCGGACAGTGTCTTAGATGTTCAGTTTCGCTTGTAGAATTCATCAACACGGAAAGAATACCTGCACGGGGACTGGCATTCTAACTGGCATAACACCACGTAACACACACATCAACCAGTTTCTCAGATGTTCAATTTCGCTTGTAGAATTCACCACCACGGAGAGAATACCTGCACGGGGACATTTTTTTATTTACTCTTTTTTGTTCCCCTTGGCCAGCTTTTCCCTCTTACATAGAAAAAATACACCAGTTTAGTCAGCAGGGGAAGGCAAGGGTACTCACTCACCATAATCTGTCTACTCTAAAATGGCCCATGGGTTCAAAACATCGTGTAGCTTATTGATGATATAATTGATTTTACGTAAATAATGCTTGTTCTCTGTTGATCCACACTCTTATCATGAGGACAGACCACGGCTTTCCTAGATCTGAAAACCACGCATTCCCTGGGACACCATTCAGACTGAGACCTGGGAGCCATTTTAGAGTACACAGGGTGACGGCAGAGGAAATTTCCACAGGTAATTTGGCAGGTAATGAGTGGCAGAGGTAGAATTTCAACAGCAACAGCGTTAGTGATCGAGCGGTCAATAACTTACACTTATTTTAAAAGTGTGGTTTTTTTTCTCTCCTTCAGGTCTTGACACACGCGGCAAAAGACGTGAAGTTAGTAAAATATGAAGCTTTAAACCTGTCCATCGGTAGCTTAGAAAATAAGTTAATGAAATATGTAAAGTTCGTGTGTATACATTTGTGTGTGTGTGTGTGTGTGTGTGTGTGTGTGTGTGTGTGTGTGTGTGTGTGTGTGTGTGTGTGTGTGTGTGTGTGTGTACTCACAGTGAGGAGAGCGAGGACAAGCCGTACAGTGACCACCCCTCAAGCGTCGCCACCCGGTTGCCCGTGACGTGACTGGAAAATAGTAAAAGAAACCGGGGAAAAAAATTCTGTTCACTTCAAAAGGACACTATAGTAATTGCTGTGTGTGTGTGTGTGTGTGTGTGTGTGTGTGTGTGTGTGTGTGTGTGTGTGTGTGTGTGTGTGTGTGTGTGTGTGTGTGTGTGTGTGTGTGTGTGTGTGAGAGAGAGAGAGAGAGAGAGAGAGAGAGAGAGAGAGAGAGAGAGAGAGAGAGAGAGAGAGTATTCTGTGATGGTAAGTCCAACGAATAAATATGCAGATGTTAAAATTCTCTCTCTCTCTCTCTCTCTCTCTCTCTCTCTCTCTCTCTCGCACACACACACACACACACACACACACACACACACACACACACACACACACACACACACTGCATCCTTAAATGGCAAATGGTCAGTCAGGCTAGAATGGCGATCACTCCAATTAGTGTACACCTGAGTCTACCTGCGGCTGAGGAGCGAGCAAAGGTAAGGAACACCCTTCCATAACTACAAAGAAATTCAATCCTTTTTATCTACATGCTCCACTTGAGAGAGAGAGAGAGAGAGAGAGAGAGAGAGAGAGAGAGAGAGAGAGAGAGAGACTGGTAATAGGAATAAAATTGGAGACTGTAGTTTGGCCTCGTGGTATTTTTTATAATAGATTCCCTGCTCATTCCCGTTTTCTTTCATCTATTTTCTTAAACATCAATTCGCAGCAAAATTCAAAGTAAAAAGGTCTACAAAATTCGTAATCTTATTTTGTATGTATGGTAGTGAAGCTTTTTCTTTTATTTATATTCACTTATGTATATCTATTTATTTTCTTTTCTTTTTTTTTCTTGCTTATGATGTTTGGTGTCGTTTAGTTTCTGTTTCGAATCCCCCACACAGGAAATTCTAATCATATAGTTTTTCTCTCTATATTTTGTCTACATTTCGATTTCCTATTTTTTTTTTCTCTTTCATCATATTCAAATACGTCATATACTTTTCCACTTTTGATTGATATGTCAAAAAAAAAAAACACTGAAGCAAACATTCACACACTATCTATCTATCTAACCATCTATCTATCAGTCAAACCGTCCATTAAACTATCTATCTATCCATCTAACCACCTAATTATCAACTCATCAACTTGACCATCTAAAAAACTATCAATGTAATCTTCCATCTAACCATCCATTAAACCCCTTAACCATCCATCTATCTATCATCCTAACCATCCATTAAACTATCTATCTCTTCAACCAACTCTCCATCTACCAACCTACCAACATCTCTACAGTCCAACATCACAATCTTCCTATCCACGTGTGCCTTTCCCTAATCCCTCTCTTTCATCAGACTTACAGCGTCCTCAGGTTAACGAGGCCCAAGAAGGTGGAGTTTTGGAAGCAGGTGAGGAGATTGTCTCTCAGGTCAAGGATCCGAAGACGATTCAGCCCAAGGAATAAACCAACAGGCAGTACCGTCAGACTATTGTTGCTGATGTCACTGCAGGAGGAGGAGTAGAGTGGAGTGG
>NC_059282.1:5399769-5414769 GCF_017591435.1 Portunus trituberculatus
TCCTCTCGTGAAGCTCAGAGGACAAGGATTTTTAATGGGAGACGCGAGTGAAGAGTTTACTGGCCCTGGATTCGCATTTTATAATCATTCAGGTAGACAATGTTGCTTTTTTACTACGTTGATCTTTTCAGTACCAGGACACGTTTTCATTTTCATTGTGGTCACTATTTGGTGATTTTATATAGCTTTAGAAACTTTTAAGGGGATTAGAATAGTGAAGACTCTGGCCATTAATCTTCCGACCTCCATAGACCTTATCTAATGTCAGTAAAATCGTCTAATTACGCACAAAAATCAAGGTAAAAATGCGTCCCCAGTACTGAAAGAGCTAACCGTCTGTCTGTCTATTCAGCTTGTTTCTCACCCGCGGGTATTAACGAGTAGCAATAGTACAAGTGCTCGGGTTTGTTGAATAATCACCATCATCGCTTTCCAATGACGCCTCGATTAACAATGGGGAAAATTTCAATATTGGTTCAGATAACGCAGAGTATGACTGACGCAAGGCCGCACCAACAAATGAATCGAGGAAAATATTTTGTCCCCCGCAGTTTCTTTTCCTGGTAGTAATGACAGTGGTGGTGGGAGTGGTTGTGGTGGTAGTAGTAGTAGTAGTAGTAGTAGTAGTAGTAGTAGTAGTAGTAGTAGTAATGTAGTAGTGGTAGTAGTTCCTTCCTTTTTGAGTAGATCTCTTTGCTTATGTGTGTGTGTGTGTGTGTGTGTGTGTGTGTGTGTGTGTGTGTGTGTGTGTGTGTGTGTGTGTGAGAGAGAGAGAGAGAGAGAGAGAGAGAGAGAGAGAGAGAGAGAGAGAGAGAGAGAGAGAGAGAGAGAGAGAGAGAGAGAAAAGATGATAAGTCGTGGGTAGGAGGAGGGTAAGGAGCGAGGTATTGGAAGCCATCACAAGCTCAGCCGTCTTAGGACTCAGGGGGACTCTTTATCAGGTCAGAACTTTCCCTCACCAGTCAGTTTCCCTCTACCTGACAGCCTAACAAGGTAACACACACACACACACACACACACACACACACACACACACACACACACACACACACACACACACACACATTCTTATGTATGCTTGATTTCCTTCCCGAGTGTCTATTTGTTTGCGAAGAAGAGGAGGAGGAAGCAATAAACATTGTAATATAAGCTGGAGAAACCTTGGCTATCATGAAACCGTAGCAGAGTATAATTCATGAGATTAGGAGAGAGAGAGAGAGAGAGAGAGAGAGAGAGAGAGAGAGAGAGAGAGAGAGGAGAGGAGAGAGAGAGAAGAGAAGAGAAGAGAAGAGAGAGAGAGAGAGAGAGAGAGAGAGAGAGAGAGAGAGAGAGAGAGAGAGAGAGAGAGAGAGAGAGAGAGAGAGAGAGAAATTAAAGTACAAATGAATAAAAGAATAGGAAAAAATAAATAAGTATAAAATAAAAGAAAACACGTTGATAAACAAGATCAAAACCCCACCACCAAGACAGCGCTCACCGGTCACAAGGCAAACACGGCACCATCGTTTCTAGGGGGAAGGTTTCACGCTACTAAGAGAAACAGGGAGTGACAGGCAACGCATCCACGCAGGGGGGAGGTAAACAACTGTCACTAAGATGACACACTTACCACACTGAACCTGAGACACAGAGAGGCTAATCCTATCGGCTCTATAAGGAGACTGGCAACTGAGTGGACCTTTTTTATCTATATTTTGTTGCCCCTGGCCGGAACTCCTCTCTTACATTAACAAAAAAAAAACCATGATCGAGGAAGAGGAGTAGGCGGAGGACGCGGAAATAGTGGTATTCATAAATAACACTAAACGATCTTTTTTTTTTATGTTGTGGTCTGTAGATCCTGTAGGTAGACTTGAACAGTATGTATGGGAAGCGCTATTCAGCTTCAGCTTCCACCCATTAATGGAGCAGGCAATTTTATTTATAGTGGTACCATACTAGGGCCAATATCACCACCCAAGTGCAGCTTTTGTGTAACCACCTAGAACCTGGGTATCATGGTGATATGGTAACTTTAAACCACTCGACAAATAGCAAAGTTTTCAAGGCGGTACGTGGTGGGATTCAAACTTACGCGAGGACGTCTGCGCGATCCCACGCTCACCACCTTATCCACTACGCCACCGCCTCCCTCATAAAGAGTAAGATTATGAAATAGGAGGATTAGGAGGAATGAGGCAAGCAAGGAGGGAGGAAGGCAAAGAGGAACTTAAGACTTATGGATAATAGGCTTAGACACGGGATAAAGTTGCTTATCGATGCGAAGGTGGGAGTGATTGATAAAAGGTTAGGAGAGAAAAGAAGCAGCACACAGGTGGAAGGGTAACAATATAACCAACGAAATATATAAGGGAAGTTCCAGTACATGTTAATCTTGCAGAATAAAACGTGAGGAAATGTACCACAGTAATAGCAGTATATATGTTTTATCTTTTTGAAGGAAAAATATGAAAGAATTATACCAGTGTAATTCCACAACATGTCTTACTATAAATGAACAAATGTACCCAGTAATTCACTCCCACAGAAAGTTCACCATTTAAAAGACAAAGTGTCAGTGACTCTGGCTCAGACTTAGTGAAACGTATCATACAACATCCGCAGACTTAACTAAATCCGGCAAATGTTCTGCGTGGATTTGAATTCATCCACAGCATTTTCCGTAGAGTTCGTGAAACGTTTAGAACTTTTCACGTTGACATAATACTGACACACAACCTTCAATCCTTTCAACACTGAGACGCATTTTTTCCTTGATTTTTGGGTGTGATTAGACGATTCTATTTGCATTAGGGAGAGTCTAAAGAGGTCAGAAGATTAATGGCCACAGTCTTAACTATTTTAACACTCCACATAAGTTTCTGAAACTGTATAAAATCACCAAATAGTGACCAGAATGAATATGAAAACAGGTCATGGTACTGAAGAGATTAATGCAATATGATTAACGATATCTATATAAACTACTTCAGAAACACTAACCAACAGTACTAGAGAAACAGTAACATTAAAAACTCACCGATAAGTAACTAAGCAAGAGTGAACTGATGGAACACAAACATGTGACGACAACTCAGTACACAGCAGATGAAGAGATAAAACTCACGGCAATTATCCTCGTCATCCCAGGTGAGAGGACAGTCCACGAAGCCGTCACACACCTGCCCCAGTCCCAGGCACGGACCCGAAGCGCATTTCAGCACACCTGGTCCACATTCGAACATGGCTGGGGACATGAAAGGTTAAGGGTTAAAACGAGGTCACGGGTGTTATATTTCGTGGTATGCAAGTGTCAAAACATTTAAACAATTCATACTGAGTCCCACAATTCTTAACCCCTTCAGTACTGGGACGTATTTTTTATCTTGAGTTTTGGATATGATAAGATGATTTCATTGACATTAGGAAAGGTCCATGGAAGTCAAAAGGTTAATGGCCACAGTCTTCACTATTCTAATTCCCACACAAGTTTCTGAGGCTGTTTAAAATCACCAAATAGTAAGCAAAATAAATATGAAAACACGTCCTGGTACTGAAGAGGTTCATTACTGTAAAATGTCCTCTGAGGTAATTATATCTTCGAGACATTTTGAAAACACTTCTAGGAGCAAATTCACAACATTGAGAGCCATTCTACGAGTTAGGAGCAACTTTGGCGGGAATCAGTATTTTGCAAGTGACGTTTACCCTTCAAAGTGTTTATCAATCTCTCAAAGGGATACGTGTCAGGTCACCACTTCCTACAATTATCAGGAATATAAATGCCAAACACATTGTGAATCTTAGTCCTGTCTCCTATTACTGTTGCTTTACCGATTCCCTATGCTATCATCCCACTCTCTCTCTCTCTCTCTCTCTCTCTCTCTCTCTCTCTCTCTCTCTCTCTCTCTCTCTCTCTCTCTCTCTCTCAGTATTTTTGTATTTTTGTCCTTATATTCGTCTGTGCGTGTGTCTATTTTTTGTATGTCTCTGTCTGTTTTCTTATCTTTTTCAGTTTTTTTTTTTATTATGTGTCAATCTGTCTGTTTAGTTTCCCTGTCTTCCCCTCCCATCTCTCTCTCTCTCTCTCTCTCTCTCTCTCTCTCTCTCTCTCTCTCTCTGGTAAACACTCTCAGCCACAGCCACAGACACACCTGACTTTATTTACCCTTTAATCCACCTCTCAAACCTCCCCACAGACTCAGCACTGGCCAACACTCACAGCAGTTAAGCAGATGAGAAGAGTCAGCGCATCCCTGCCGCTCCCCCACCGAGGCGTCGCACCTGTACCGCCTCTCGATGCACTGCCCACTGCTGCACCGGAACTCCCCTGGGCCGCACTCCCCCCTAGCATCCCCTGACACAAACAGAAAAGAGTCCAGGTGAAAAAATAGTGGAATTAGTGAAAAGTCAATGCTAATGTTTTTTTTTTTTTTCGTTTGTTTTTTGTGTGTTTTTTGGGGGACAGCCCTAAATCATCACGTTGGGTTCTAGTTGGAGTGTGTTTGATGTTAATTACTATACATTCTCTCTCTCTCTCTCTCTCTCTCTCTCTCTCTCTCTCTCACCTTGGCAAGTAAGGCAAGTAAGGCTTCTATTTTTATAGCTAAAGGATGAAAAGATTGCAAGGATTATCACGCACAAACTGAATTTCTTATATTTTTTGAAGTTTAAAATTTGTATTGTTTCCTTCCTCTTTCGCTGACTTTTCCACCTCACTTCCTGAAAGATCGTATTACTTTTTCCTAGGTGAGATTATCATTCATTTCCACTTAATACTTAATCGCCTGCAACAAGAATATTTAACAGTCTCCCTTAGCATTAAAAAAAAGTAACAAAAAAGAACTTGTGAAGGAAGAAAGAAAAGGGAACTAAAGAACGTATGAAGAAAAAAACAAAAGGAACTGAAAATCATACGAAAGAAGAAAGAAAAACGTAAATGAAGAACGTATGAAAGAAAAAAGAAAAAGAAACATATGAAGGAAGGAAAAACAACGTTGGAAAGAAAAAGTAAGTAAAAATAACATACGAAAGAAGAAAGGAAAAGTAACGGAAGATTATGTGAAGGAAGGAAGAAAAACATAATTAAAAAAAAAAACACGACATATGAAGGAAAAAAAAATCACTGAAAAACATGTAAAAAAAGAAAGAAACGTAAATAAAAACAATAAATGAAGGAAAAAGAAAAGAACTGAAGAAAATACAAAAGAAGAAAGAAAATATAAATGAAAACAATAAATGAAGGAAAAAATGACTGAAGAATATATGAAAGAAGAAAGAAAACGTAAATAAAAAAAAATTAAGGAAAAAAAATTACTGAAGAAAATAGGAAAGAAGCAAAAAATATAAATGAAAACAAATGAGGGAAAAACCAAGAAAAATGAAGAAAATACAAAAGAAGAAAGAAAACGTAACTAAAACGAACATATGAAGGCAGAAATACAATTAACAGCAGCATTCCATCCTCCCCTCGCCCTTCTCCAATTCTCTACGTTAATTGGAAACAAAATAGAAACCTCTCATAGGCGTGAAGAAGATGAGAGCAGATGATCACCAGAAGAAATATGAATAAAAACATAAAAAACAACGAAAATAAAACCTTATCTCCCTCTTAACCCTATAAATCATTCCAAATCTTAATAGGAAAACAAACAAACTCAAGCATAAGATAAATAAATAATACAAAAGATGAGAGCAAAGAAGAAATATGAATTGAAACATAAAAACAACGAAAATAAAACCTTATCTCCCTCTTAACCCTACAGTGGAACCATGCGTGCTTTGGGGTCCGAGGGGTCTCCAAGCGCACGGGTTCGAATCCTGTCTACGGTCCGAGTGTAGGTTGGGCTTCCTCACTCGGGGCAATGGTTTCCTAGCGGGTGGGCTTTGAGATAGGAAGTACCACAAAAAATATCCCCTTTAGCCCAGAAATTCCCGTGAAAAGCCAACATGGTATAAAAAAAAAATAAATAAATAAATCCAAATCTTTAAATAGGCAAAAAAATTAACTCCAGTACAAAATAGTAGAGAAATAATACGAGTCTACCCATCAAAGCCCCGGGAATCTGTAAGGACAAGCTCTCGAGGGATTAATTGAAGAGTAACCAGGTAATATTCATGGGACAGGTGAGTCAGGGGCGTCCTAGTCACTCGCTACCACGATATCAGGGGGAGAAAAGAGAGTTAATGGATTTACTGACCTTAATTTGATCTTTTTTCTTTTTATTATGGGGAACATTGGTAGAGAGAGAGAGAGAGAGAGAGAGAGAGAGAGAGAGAGAGAGAGAGAGAGAGAGAGAGAGAGTGTGTGTGTGTGTGTGTGTGTAGGGGAGGAGGGGCAGGAGGAAGGAAACTTTCTTTAGCGTATCAAAGCCTCTTAAAAAGCCTTGAGAATCCTCTTTCCTACCTTCTTCCTGGTCTTCTTGATGCCTTCCTAATTCTACTGATGGTTGGTTTACGTGATACTTCCTTTAGGGGTATCTCGTGTTTCCTTTTGTTAGATAGGCATTTCTTTCTCCTCGTCCTTCTCTTCTCCCGTGAACTCTCCCTTTTCAAGTCTCGTAAGGTTTAGTTCAGTAGTTAGTTTTCTTTCCTTTTTAACAGTTTCTCTTTTTCGTGCTTCTCCTTCTCTCTCTTTCTGTTTTTCATCTTCTTGGTTTGATTTCAGTTTATTCTTTTATATTTCTCTTTCTCTTTCTCCTCCTTTCCTGGTATCTTTTCCTCCAATTTATTCCTTGGTGTTACAATTTCTACTCTCCCTCCTCCTCCTCCTTCATTCTTTTCTTCCTCTCCTCTTCTTCCAATGTATTTCATTTCCTCTTTCTAACATCTCTTTCTTTCATCCAATATATTCCTCGTGTTCCTCTCCCTACTCCTATTCTCTTACACATTCTCCTTCTCCTTCTCCTCCCCTTCGTATTACCGTTCTTCAATTATATCCCCAATCCTCTCATTTGTCTCTTTACCCAATTTGCATTCCTTCTACTCCAACTCCAGCACATGTTCCTCCCATTCTACTCACCGCAGTCTACCTCATCAGAGCCGTCCGGACAGTCCTTCACCCAGTCACACCACAGGCGACTCTCAACACACTGACCGCCGCCGCACCGCCAGTAGCCAGCACCGCACGGCTCCCCCTCTGCGTCCAGACAGAACAACAGAAGGAGGATAAGTGGTGAACGTAACATAAAGCAGAACATAAGCAGTAATTTTTTTGCAGAAGGACAATACACAGCTCAAGGTAAGTCGGAGGATTTAAGTAGTGGATTATTGATATAGATAAGAGAGCATGAAGAGTAAATTTAGCATAGATTGGGCATTATAGCAACTGAAGGGAATAAGTTAGATAGCCATTCCTGCGTTATAGATATAGAAAGCAAATTTTAAAAAAGACAGGTGGCGGTTAGGAGTATCAGACAACAAAAGATGAAGTGATGAATACAATGAGAATATAGGAAGATACTCAGTCAAAGAAAATGTAGCAAGTGGGGTATAAGACAGGAGTGAGTGCAGAGGAGGGAAGATTTCAGGTAACCACTAACCACCACAATACCTACGGGCAACACCTCTTTTTTTAGCTGAGGAAGTCACGTATCCAGGGCTTAGTGCGATGACAATAACAAATCAAGAAAAAAAATATAAGAAGTTGAGAATTCCACGGGAGCAGGTGGGGTGGAGAGGACAGAGTACGTAAACTATTCGTAAGACACATGTGAACTTTATGTAGCGAAGAAACTCACGTATGAAAGACGTATTGTAGTGAATCCGTGCGTGAGTAACAAGTTGAGTACCAAGGACGAACACATACATTCAGTAGAACAGCTTGACCAATCACCACAATAGCCACAGACGATTTTTTTCTTTACTTTGCCACTGAAGCATGCATATCAAAGGTATAGTCAGGAAATACAATACGAAAGACAAAAATAGAGAAAAGAGAGACACTTCCTTGGTAGAAACTTTATACACAAAACATTCTACTTTTTTTGCACTGAGATGCCACGAAGGTCACATATCAAAGGCGTAGTCAGAAAATACAATAAGAAAGACAAGAATAGAGAAAAGAAAGACACTTCCTTGGTAGAAACATTATACACAAAACGCTCTATATTTTAGTGAGACACCAAATGAATCGCTACGTCAACAAGGCAATCAAATCACACAAGCCACACGAGACAAAGCACAGACACCCGTGAAGAATATATCAGTACACACGATACATCTACAACATGGAAACTTAGGGGATGGAGAGGGATTAGGTTGTCATGGTAACGAGGCAGCAGGTGAGCTACGCAACACAACACTGAAATACACTGCAACACTCACAACATAACAGGATATAATGCAGGTAGTAAGTATAGTAGTGTGTGTGTGTGTGTGTGTGTGTGTGTGTGTGTGTGTGTGTGTGTGTGTGTGTGTGTGTGTGTGTGTGTGTGTGTGTGTGTGTGTGTGTGTGTGTGTGTGTTTTCTTTCATAACAACGAACAAAAAAGTAAGAGTAATAATAATAATAACGATAATGATTATGATAACGATGGTGGTGGTGGTGGTGATGATGATGATGATGATGATGATGATGATGATGATGATGATGATGATGATGATGATGATGATGATGATGATAATAATAATAACAACAACAACAACAACAACAACAACAACAACAACAACAACAATAATAATAATAATAATAATAATAATAATAATAATAATAATAATAATAATAATAACAGTAATAATAACAATAATGATAATATTAAAAACAATAAGAAGAAAAAGAAGAAAAGAGGAAAACGAAGAAAGAGAAGAAGAAGAATGGGGAGGAAAAGTTAAAACAAAAAAAACAAAAAGTTTGTTAATGCATGTTTTAATCATGTACCCTGAAAAAAAAAATAAGTGTACGGTTTCCTATAATGATGAAAAGGCTTATTAAACACACACACACACACACACACACACACACACACACACACACACACACACACACACACACCACTGCCACTCCTAACCACTTTTTCTTTTCTCGTTTAGAATTTCATACGGGAAAAAAAAATTAAGGTCAGTGAAGTTTGTGACATTGGCAAATGAAAAAAAGTCTGGAACATCACGAATGATGTGGACAATATTTTCCCAAGGCCACAGAAATGAGGAGCTTGGTTCATAAGAGTGCTATTGCTGTTAATAATAGAGAAATCGTGTTTATGTGTCACTAGAATTACCAAATTACCCTTAAAAACCCGTGACTGAAACAGGAGTCCTTTAAAAATAGAGGCGATGTGGCCACTATTTTTTCAATGTCCACAGAAATGAGGAGCTTGGTTTTAAGAGTGCTATTGCTGTTGATAATGTAAAAATCGTGTTTATGTGTCACTAGAATTACCAAACTACCCTTAAAAACCCGTGACTGAAACAGGAGTCCTTTAAAAATAGAGATGATGTGGCCACTATTTTTTCAATGTCCACAGAAATGAGGAGCTTCGTTCATAAGAGTGTTATTGCTGTTAATAATAGAGAAATCGTGTTTATGTGTCACTAGAATTACCAAACTACCCTTAAAAACCCATGACTGAAACAGGAGTCCTTTAAAAATAGAGGTGATGTGGCCACAGTTTTCAGTCCACAGAAATAAGGAGCTTGGTTCTTAAGTGTTATTGCTGTAAAACTAAATAAAAATACTCCGTGAAAGAAAAAGCTGACTAAAAAATATTAAAACCATGAAAATATAATAATAAAAACAAAACAAGTAAGGAGTTAATAAAGCATGCAGGTAAAGTTGTACACATGAATATTTCAGTAAGACACACCACCATCACCACCACCACCACCACCGCCACTACCACCACCACCACCACCACTACCTTAAAGTCTTCTCTTCCTAGTAACTAATCAAGCCCAACCACCACCACCACCACCACTCAACTAACCTAACCTAAACACCACAATCACAACTAGTACTTTCTTAAACCTAGCTAACCTTAACTACCACCACCACCACCACCACCACAATCACCACCACCATAACCACCACCCTCTCTTCACTAACTTAGCAAATCACCACCACTACCACCACCACCACCACCACCACCACCACCACCACCACCATAACCACTACCCTCTCTTAACTAACCTAGTAAACTAACACCACCACCACCACCACTACTACCCTCTCTTAACTAACCCAGCAAACTACCACCACCACCACCACCACAACCACCACCACCACCCACTCCTTCCCAACCTTACCGCATCCTATCTCGTCGGTCTTGTCCAGGCAGGAGTAGAGGAGGTCACAGCGGGCCACGGCAGGGACACACTGGCCACTCTGACACCGCCACTCCCCTGGGCCACACACCGGGGTCTCTGTGGGGGATTATAGTGTGTTTGTTGCAGGAGGAGCAGGAGGAGGAGGAGGAGGAGGAGGAGGAGGAGGAGGAGGAGGAGGAGGAGGAGGAGGAGGAGGAGGAAAACGAAAAAGTGCAGGAAAAAGAAAAGGAAAAGGAAAAGGAAAAGGAGAAATAGGAGAAGGAAAGAGAAATTAGACATGGAAAAGGAAAAGTAATAGAAGAAATAGATTAGAGTGTGTTTGTTGCAGGAGGAGGAAGAGGAGGAGGAGGAGGAGGAGGAGGAGGAGGAGGAGGAGGAGGAGGAGGAGGAGGAGGAGGAGGAATACATAGGAATACATAGGAAAGACGAGTGACAGGAGGCCTTGCGACCTATGACGAGGTCACTCGTTTACTAAACTACATGTACAGAAGTTACATACTTAGTAGGAGGCAAGGATAGAAGAGATGAAGCTCCTCCCCACCCACCACTCCTTCCGGCGTCCCCCGACAAGAAATAAGACGAAAAATACACCCCGATTGCTGAGAAGGACAATCGGGGAAATTTATACAGGAAAGATGGGAAAAAAAAGAGAGTACTAATGTAACTACTACTATCGCTAAGAAAACGAGATATCTATCGTAAATACTACTATCGCTAAAAGAAAAAAAATTATCGGAAACCATTTTCTTTATAAAACTTGTCTAATTTACTTTTGAACGTAGCTACCGTGTTAACTTGGACGACGGACGCTGGCAGCTTGTTCCAGTGTTCAACTATTCTTACGTTAAAAAAGTTTCTTCGCAAATCAGTATTAAATCGCTGTCCTTTAAGCTTCAAGCCGTTATTTCTCGTTACTGATTGCGAAAGCTCAAAAAGATTTTCATAATCGATCTTATCTATATTTTTAAGTATTTTAAACGTTTGGATGAGGTCACCTCGGATGCGACGATCTCTGAGGAGAACATGTCTAGTCTTTTGAGACGTTCTTCATATGACAGACCACGTATTCCGGGGATTAGTTTCGTTGTTCGTCTTTGAACGCTCTCTAATTTATTAATGTCTTTTTGATAGCATGGAGACCAGAACTGAACCGCGTATTCCAAATGTGGTCTCACTAGTGATGTATAAAGACGCGTTATGACTTTAGGTGTTTTATAATCAAAATTACGCGCGATAAATCTTAAGACAGTGTTAGCTTTACGACTCGCAGCCGAACGCTGTGCAGCACATTTTAGGTCATTTGCTATGAGTACTCCCAGGTCCTTCTCTTCAATGACTTTAATTAAGTTACGTCCATGCAATTTGTAATTGTACTTCACACTGTTTTGGCCGATGTGCATTACTTTGCACTTATCTCCATTAAAATTTAAAAGCCATTGATCGCTCCAGCTACTAAGGTTGTCTAAATCCCGATGGATGGCATCACAATCGTCTCTTGTGCGTACTATGCTACCTAGTTTAGCGTCGTCGGCGAATTTTGATATTAGAGGAGGAGGAGGAGGAGGAGGAGGAGGAGGAGGAGGAGGAGGAGGAGGAGGAGGAGGAGGAGGAGGAGGAGGAGGAGGAGGATATCACGGTATCATTTTCTATTTGCCGTGGAGGAGAGTTGCGGAAGTGCGAGGAAAGATGAAAGAATAGGACAAAAGGAGAGAAGGAAGGAAAACAGAAGAAAAAGTTTACATCTTGATCAAAGAAAAACAAAACCTCAAAAACTACTACATTAAAAACACTCTCTCTCTCTCTCTCTCTCTCTCTCTCTCTCTCTCTCTCTCTCTCTCTCTCTCTCTCTCACCGCAGTCGTCCTCGTCGTCGCCGTGGAGACAGTCATTCTTGTAGTCACACCTGAGGGAGGAGGGGATGCACCTGCCGTCTTCACACAGGAACCATCGACCACTCACCTCCCCTCCTGCCTCCTCCCCTGGGCACCGTGATCCCGCCTCCCCGCCCCCAACTGAAAGGGAGAGAATCAGGCACTTATAAACTTTTTTTCCTCCTTTTTCTTTCCTTTTTACGCACGTCTTTTTTTATTTACTTTTTAGCAAACATGCAAATTAATCACTTAACTCTGTCTGATATCTCAATGGAAGAGTAATGTTTCCTCCTCTTAGTGCCTCCTCTCAGCTATTCCTTCATTCATTTATTCGCTCCTTCAAGTTTCATTGTTTTAATGCGGTCTCTTTGACGCCTTCACTCTTCTAAATTGTCTTTTTTTATCTTTCTTAACTCTCCAATCTAAATTTCTTATCTTTCAGTCTCATACTCTCATGCGTTCATTTCCTTCTTTCCTCACCTCATTACTCACTCAGTCATTCATAGACATTCAAACGTTCCTTTCACGCTTCCTCACTCACTCCATCAGACACTCATCAAAACGATCTCTCCCTCCCTTCATCCTTCCCTCACTCACTCCCTCCACCAACCCACTCGGCACTCACTCTCTCACTTACATCCTTACTTTCTCTTCACGCTTCCTCACTCACTCCATCAGACATATTAAAACGATCTCTCCCTCTCTTCTTCCCTCCCTCAGTCACTCACTTCCTCCATCAATACTCGTCACTCACTCACTCACTCACTCACTCACTGACTCATTCACATTCATATTTTCCCTTCACGCTTCCTCACTCACCCTAGTAGGCAATTTCTCTCTCCCTCTCTCTTTTTTCGTTAGTCACTCATTCCCTCCATCAATATACTCGTCACTCACTCACACACTCACTCATTCACTCACATCCACATTTTCCTTCACACATCCTTACTTACTCTACTACATGATCTCTCTCTCCCTCTCTCCTTCCATCAAACCAATCACCATTCACCCACTCACCCACTCACCCAATCACTCACTCATTTCTTTCTCCCACCATTCACTTCCCTCACCAATCAGTCAGCCACACAGCCATCACTCACCGCAGCCAAATTCATCATTGTAATACTGCCCATTGTGACAGTCGCTGCTACCGTCACATATGTACTGGCTGGCAATACACCTGTCCCTCGCTCTTTCCTGGCTGGCCACGAGGCAGGTTAGGGTCACCTCCGCCTCACACCTGGCAACACCTGCAACATAAAAAAAAACATTACCGGGCTGATTGGTGGAGGGTTTTCACTAATTGTTTTTCTGTTTGGTTTCTTATATATAGCCATGTGATGTACTAGATGAAGATGAAGAAGAAGAGGAAGATGAAGAAAAACAATAACAACAACAATAATAAGATGACGATGACGAAGACGAAGACGAAGGAGATTAAGAACAAGAACAAGAAGAACAAGAACAAAAACAAGACGAAGAACAAGAACAAGAACAAGAACAAGAACAAGAAAAAAATGAAGAACAAGAAGAACAAGAAGAACAAGAAGAAGAAGAAGAAGAAAAAGAAGAGGAAGAAGAAAAAGAAGAAGAAGAAGAAATGATGATAAGGTGGAGGAGCAGCATTATGAGATGTGTGTGCAAAACTGACAATAAAATCAGAGAAAGGAAAAAAAAAACTAATATAATATACTGTGTGTGTGTGTGTGTGTGTGTGTGTGTGTGTGTGTGTGTGTGTGTGTGTGTGTGTGTGTGTGTGAAGACTAAAATGTGTGTGTGTGTGCAGCTTTATGCAAAATACTTTCTAAAATGCTTGAATATTTGGATTTCCCGATATGAGACTTTCTTCAAATGTTACGTATATTTTTCTATCCATCTGTCCATCTATCTATCTATCTATCTGTTATTTATATGTCTATCTAACTATCTATCTACCTGTATGTCAACGTACCGTCCTGTCTGGTGTAGAGCGAGGCTGGGCAGGCGGTCTCGTCGGAACAGTCGGGTACACAGTCACAAAAGACATCACACACGTTGCTCTGTAGAATGCACCTGGAGTTTGGACACCTGTGGAACCCTTGGCCAGCCTCACACGACCCACCTAAGAGAGAGAGAGAGAGAGAGAAAAAAAAAAAAGTTTAGAAAATGTTTTAAATGCAAAATGGGAAAAAAATAAAGCTGAGAAAATGGAAAATTGTAGTATCTGTCTCGCTTCAATTACGCGGAAAAGTGGGAAAAAGTAGCTTGTTTTTAACCCCTTCAACAATGAGACGCATTTTTATCCTGATTTTTGGGTATGATTAGACGATTTTACTTGCATTACGAAGGGTCTATGGAGGTCAAAAGATTAATGGCCAGAGTCTCCACTGCTTTAATCACCCACTTAAGTTTCTGAAGCTGTGTAAAATGACCATATAGTAACCAGAATGAATATGGAAACGCGTCTTGGTACTGAAAGGGTTAAAAGGTAAAGGGATTACATTAACGTGATAACGATGAGGAGAAAGAAAAAGAGGATGATGACGAAAACAATAATGATGATGATGATGATGAAGAAAAGAAATAGATAACGATAACAATGATGATGAAGAGAACGAGGATAAAGATAATAACAATGGCAAAGATGAAAAAAAGAAGAAAGAAAGATGATAATGATGATAACGATAACAATAATGACGAGGAGGAGGAGAGGAACGAGGATAAAGATAGAAACAATAAAGAAAATGACAAAAAGAAGGAAAGATGATAACGATGATAAAAACAATACCGAGACAGTTTATACACCAATAGACACTCACAGTTTAGTTCATCGGCGTGGTTATCGGCACAATCCGGCCACCCGTCACACCAGTAGAACCGGTGCACACGAGAACCGGATCCACACACAGC
>NC_059282.1:5422269-5424769 GCF_017591435.1 Portunus trituberculatus
TTGCTTTCCCCCTCTTGTAATTTCCCCACACCTTTCTATTTTTGGCTTTGTTTTCCCTCATGCTGTCATTTCTTTTAACCGCTCACTGTATTTTGCATGTTTCCCCTTACATATCATTCCCCTCAGCTTTCTATTTTGTGCTTGTTTCCCTTCATATTATTTTTTTTCACCTTTCACCATCATTTTGTATTTCTTTCCTCTTTTATAGTATTTCCCCTCATCTTTCACTATTTTTAGTTTTCTTCCCCTCTTATACCTCTTATATAAGACGAGCAAAGACGAGCAATGAAACTAATCCCCGGAATACGTGGTCTGTCATTATGAAGAACGTCTCAAAAGACTAGATATGTTCTCCCTCAGAGATCGTCGCATCCGAGGTGACCTCATCCAAACGTTGAAAATACTTAAAAATATAGATAAGATCGATTATGAGAATATTTTTGAGCTTTCGCAATCAGTAACGAGAAATAACGGCTTGAAGCTTAAAGGACAGCGATTTAATACTGATTTGCGAAGAAACTTTTTAACGTAAGAATAGTTGAACACTGGAACAAGCTGCCAGCGTCCGTCGTCCAAGTTAACACGGTAGCTACGTTCAAAAGTAAATTAGACAAATTTTACAAAGAAAATGGTTTCCGATAATTTTTTTTCTTTTAGCGATAGTAGTAGTTACGCTAGATATCTCGTTTTCTTAGCGATAGTAGTAGTTACATTAGTACTCTTTTTTCCTATCTTTCCTGTATAAATTTCCCCGATTGTCCTTTTCAGCAATCGGGGTGTATTTTTCGTCTTATTTCTTGCCGGGGGACGCCGGAGGGAGTGGTGGGTGGGGAGGAGCTTCATCTGTCCTATCCTTACCTCCTACTAAGTATGTAGCTTCTGTAAATGTAGTGCAGTAAACGAGTGACCTCGTCATAGGTCGCAAGGCCTCCTGTCACTCGTCTTTCCTATGTATTCCTATGTATATACTATTTCCCCTTACTTTTCCTGTATTTTGAGCTTGTTTTCCCTCATATTGTCATTTCTTTCACTGTACTTCGCATTCGTTTCCCCTCTCATATCATTTCACTTATCTTTCATTGTCTTTTCTGTTTCCCCTCTTATCATTTCCCCTCGCCTTTTTATTTTGAGCTAATTTCCGCTTATATTATCATTTCTTGTAACTTTTCCCTATATTTCGCATTTGTTTCCCACTCTTGCAATATATCCCTCACATTTCACAGTTTTCCGTTTCCCCTCTGGTATTTCCCCTCACCTTTCTGTTTATTTCCCCTCATATCATATTTCTTCACCTTTCACTATCATTTTGCATTTGTTTCCCCTCACCTATCATTGAATTCTGTGTTTGTTTTCCCTCTTATCATTTCCTCTCACCTTTCTATTTTGGCCTTGCTTCCCCTCCTGTTGTTATTTCTTTCACTGTATTTTGCATTTGTTTCCCCTCTCATATAATTCCCATCATCATTAACTGTACTTTCCGTTTCCCCTCTTGTATTTTCCCTCATATTTCACTGTATTTTCTGTTTATTTCCCCTCATATTGTATTTCTTCATCTTTCACTGTATCATTTTGCATTTATTTCCCCTCACTATCCACTGCATTTTTTGTTTCCCCTCGCCAGCTGACACGCCCATCACGAAGCTAGACTCAAAATTTTCGGAAAAGAGCGAAAGTCAAAGAAAAATTTACGTGACAAAAGATATTTACGTGACAAGGGACTATTTACGTGACAAAGGACTATTTACGTGATAGGAATATTTACGTGACAAGAATATTTACGTGACAAATGAATATTTACGTGACTAAGGAATATTTACGTGACAAAGGACTATTTACGTGACAAGGAAATATTTACGTGACACAAGAATATTTACGTGACAAAGGAATATTTACGTGACAAAGGAATATTTACGTGACAAAAATATTTACGGGACAAGGGAATATTTACGTGACAAGGGAATATTTACGTGACAAAGGACTATTTACGTGACAAAGGACTATTTACGTGACAAAGGAATATTTACGTGACAAAGGAATATTTACGTGACAAAGGAATATTTACGTGACAAAGGAATATTTACGTGACAAAAAATATTTACGTGACAAAGGAATATTTACGTGACAAAGGAATATTTACGTGACAAAGGGATATTTACATGACAAGGGACTATTTACGTGACAAAGGACTATTTACGTGACAAAGGACTATTTACGTGACAAATGAATATTTACGTGACAAAGGAATATTTACGTGACTTCTGACTCCCACGGTTCAGATTCTTCTTTGATATTAGCGAACTTTGTATCTCTCTATTTGTCTTCCCTGTTTCCCGGGTTTTTTTTTTTTTTTTTCTTTTTTCTTCTTTACCTCTTTTCTCTTCTTTTTTCCCTTTTCTCTTTTTCCTTTTCTTTTTCTTCCTCTTCCCTTTCCTTTATTTCTTTTCTCCCTTTTCTTTTTCTCTTTTCCTTTATTCTTTACCCCTTTCTTTTCTTCTTTTTT
>NC_059282.1:5429769-5434769 GCF_017591435.1 Portunus trituberculatus
TAATGACTTTTTTTCTTTTCCTCTCTTATTTCAGTGATAAATGAAAAAGAAACAAACAAGAAAATAAAGGAGAACAAATAAAGACAGTGAGAGATAGACGAAAATAAAGAGAATGAGAGAAAAAGAGAAAAAAAAACATTTCCTTACATTCTCTCTCTTTCTTAACGGAGAGAAAGAAGAGGAATAAGGAATAGAGAGAGAGAGAGAGAGAGAGAGAGAGAGAGAGAGAGAGAGAGAGAGAGAGAGAGAGAGAGAGAGAGAGAGAACAAGACAAACGGGATGAAGCCAAAGAAAGAGAAATAAGGAATAGAGGAAGAAATAAGGAAAGAATGAATAGAGGAAGAAGAAGAAGAGGAGAAATAAGGAATACAGGAAGAAATAAGGAAATAAGGAATAGAAGAAGAAGAAGAGGAGGAGGAATAAGGAATAGAGGAGAAGACAGGAGAAATAAAGGAATAGAGGAAAAAATAGGAAAAGAAAACAAAATAGAAAAAAACAGAGGAAGACGAAGAGGAGAAATAAGGAATAGGGGAAAAAGAAAGAGAGAAAACACAAAAAGAAACAATAAACAAGGCAAAGAGAAGACGAAGCAAAACAAAACCACCTCATCCTACCAAGTCCAGTCAGTCTTGCGGGAACAGTCAGAGAGGGAGGTTCTGCCGCGTTTCCTCTCCCGACTGCCACCCACGCACCATCCACGCACGCACACACACACACGCCTCCAGTGCATAGCCTTATACCAGTGAAGGAAACAAGTGCCTTAAGGATTCCAGCGTTGAGAGAGAGTGTCCTAGTGCCGAAGGATAAGTTGGTAGGATTAATACAAGGATATACGTGGAAAAAATTGATATCCTAGTGTTTATGACAAGGTCCCCCGCCTCACGAGTCGCTTCTGAAGGGACTGAGACGCCCACACGTGCCTACTTACGTGCACTCACCCACTCGTGCATATAAGGTAAGTAACTGTGTTTAATTTTTACTTGTATTATTTTTTTCTTGCTTTTATGAGAGAGAGAGAGAGAGAGAGAGAGAGAGAGAGAGGGGGGATGGGGAAAGGGAGATCCATATAGAAATACAAGCACGAACTAGCACGCACACGTACGCGCACACATATACAGGAGTACATTCACACACACACACACACACACACACACACACACACACACACACACACACACACACACACACACACACAAAGAAGCAAAAACATGATTTGTGTGTGTTTGTGTGTAAGAGAGAGAGAGAGAGAGAGAGAGAGAGAGAGAGAGAGAGAGAGAGAGAGAGAGAGAGAGAGAGAGAATCCACACTTGAAAGCATACATATATATACACATAGATTTTGCAATAAGCGAGAATTGGAGCAGAGAGAGAGAGAGAGAGAGAGAGAGAGAGAGAGAGAGAGAGAGAGAGAGAGAGAGAGAGAGAGAGAGAGAGCAGCGTGACAATACCTTCATCTCACGACAGAACAATCACATCTCAGTTTTCTCTTTTAAATCACCTCTTTAAAAATCAACCGGAAAGAAAATAGGAATCCGGCTTGACATGCACTTGCGGCTCACAAAATAGTAGTAGTAGTAGTAGTAGTAGTAGTAGTAGTAGTAGTAGTAGTAGTAGTAGTAGGTGGTAGTGGTGACATGGACAACAAGGTAATAATAATGGTGATAATAATAATAATAATAATAATAATAATAATAATAATAATAATAATAATAATAACAACAACAACAATAATAACAATAATAATAAAGCAATGAATGACCTTTTCAGTCGCCAAGGTTGAATGAAACTCGCGTGGTTGAGTTTTCACGAAATCCGAACAAGAAGAAGAACAAAAACAAGTAATGATGAAAATAAAACTAATACACGAAACAGAGAGAAATCAAACCCTATCATTATTATTATTATCATTATTATTATTATTATTATTATTATTATTATCATTATTATTATTAGCGTCATCAATATCGTGACCTTATTTCTCCCGGAGGCGGCGTAGGAAGGGCGTGGCAAACAGAACAGAGAGGTCAGGTCACCGATGGACACACGCCACGCAAAGGTCAACAGTTACACACACACACACACACACACACACACACACACACACACACACACACACACACACACACACACACAAGGAGGACTCTTACATATTTAGGGAGAGTAAACAAAAAAATATAGGCAACACACTAGACAGACAGACAGACAGACAGACAGACAGACAGACAGACAGACAGACACAGACACACACAGGCAAACAAGAGACGGGAAAATAGAAAAAGAAGACAAAACTGAGACAAACTGGCTGACAGGTGAGCAAACAGACAGATAGACAGACACACAGACAGACAGACAGAGAGACAAACACACAGACAGACAGACACAGATATAGACTGGCAAACAAAAAAAAAACTGGAAGATAGAAAGAAAGCAAAACACAGAAAGAGACACAGATGAACAAACATACACAGACAGATAGACAGAGAGTCAGACAGACAAACAGACACAGGAAAACAGACAGAAAAACGGAAAACACACATACAAACACAAAACAAAAACAAAACAAATTAAAACATACATATTTTTTTTTCAGTGCAAACTTTGAAATATATAAAATACAAAAATCTTTCATATTTTACTGAAAGACAGAAAATAGACAGACAGACAGACAGACAGACAGGAAGACGTATCACTTCATGGCTCATTACCTCACGTTTCTTATTGTTTTTTGTCATTGTCATTAAAACTGTCATCATCATCATCATCATCATCATCATCATCATCATCATCATTGTTACTGCTATCAGCGCTATTGCCCTTTTTATCTTTCATTGTTGTAAAATCTGCCTTGTATTCTCTCTCTCTCTCTCTCTCTCTCTCTCTCTCTCTCTCTCTCTCTCTCTCTCTCTCTCGTACTTTCCTCTATGAACAAACGATGTACCGAACTTGCACTTGTGTGTGTGTGTGTGTGTGTGTGTGTGTGTGTGTGTGTACGCGCAGATAATGTTACTACACATCCCAAAACATATTGCTCTACTGAAACCATAACACATATACACACACACACACACACACACACACACACACACACACACACACACACACACGCACGCACGCACGCACAGGCACCGTAACACGTGATTAGCTCCAAGGTGGCAGGTAGCGGCGCCGTCATTAGTACACCTTTAATTACCTGCAGAACTGTAGCGCGTAATGAGGGAAGACTCTTCAACGCAGCTAACTACCGTGACCTCATTACAGAGAGAGAGAGAGAGAGAGAGAGACCACCACCACCACCACAACTACTACTACCACCACCACCACTACTACTACTGCCATAACCACCACCATCACCAGTACTAATAACAACAACAACAACAATAACAACATCAACCACAAACAAAATCTCCTTTAGTGAGAGAGAGAGAGAGAGAGAGAGAGAGAGAGAGAGAGAGAGAGAGAGAGAGAGAGAGAGAGAGAGAGAGAGAGAGATTGAACTATAAACTTTTCTCAGTCTTGTTTCTCAACCATGTCTAATAATAATAATAATAATAATAATAATAATAATAATAATAATAATATTAATAATAGAAGTAATCACAGTAATGTTGGGAATTGTGGCGAAAAGGAAAAGAAACAAAAGAAAAGAGGAAAAAAAAAGACCGCAAGAACAAAAACAACAACAACAACAATAACAACAACAACTACTACTACAATAACAACAATAATAGAAAAAGAAGGAAAGGAGAAAGAAAAGGAAGAAGGAAGAGAGGAAGAACAAGAACAAGAAAAAGATGAAGGAAGAAAGGAAGAACAAGAACAGAGTGAAAAATACAAGAACACGAATAACATTTACAACAAAAAAGAAACATAGAAAAACATTTACAACAAAACATTTACAACGAAGAACATTTACAACATAGAACATTTGCAACATAGAAGAACATTTACAACATAGAGGAACATTTACAACATAGAGGAACATTTGTAACATAGAAGAACATTTGCAACATAGAAAAACATTTACAACAAAACATTTACAACATAGAGGAACATTTGCAACATAGAGGAACATTTGCAACATAGAAGAACATTTGCAACATAGAGGAACATTTACAACATAGAAGAACATTTGCAACATAGAGGAACATTTACAACATAGAAGAACATTTGCAACATAGAGGAACATTTACAACATAGAAAAACATTTACAACAAAACATTTACAACATACAAGAACATTTGCAACATAGAAGAACATTTACAACATAGAAGAACATTTGCAACATAGAAAAACATTTACAACAAAACATTTACAACAAAATTAAAAAGAAAACCGAAGAAAAAAAAGAGAAACAAAACATACAAAAGAAAACGAAACAAAAAAAAAAACGAAAACAATAACAGACACACCACCACCACCACCACCACCACCACCACCACCACCACCAAAGCAGCTGCCAGGGAAAACGGGCGTCACACCTGCCTACCACTAAGGGCGAGAATGGACCTAAAAAACACAGCAAAATAACCCTTCAGGACACACGAAGCCCCTTAGGTCAGACTGGACAAGATCTTCATTGCAGTGTCCCTGGAGGAGGAGGAGGAGGAGGAGGAGGAGGAGGAGGAGGAGGAGGAGGAGGAAGAAGAGGAAGGGCAGGAGATGTGGGTGGGTAGGTAACTAGGTGGTAAAGGAAGAGGTGGAGGAGGAAGAGGAGTGGGTGGAGGAGGAGGAGGAGGAGGAGGAGGAATGTTGGTTAATGTCTTGGTAGGTTGGTAACTAGATGGAGAAGAAGAAGAAGGAGGAGGAGGAGGAGGAGGAGGAGAATAAGAGAGGGGGATGAAACGAGAAATAAAAAGAAAAAAGACTAAGGAATTTGAGATTAGGAAAGAAAATAGAATATGAAAAACACAGGAGGAGGAGGAGGAGGAGGAGGAGGAGGAGGAGGAGGAGATGTAGGTGGGTAGGTTAGTGAGAGAAAAATAAGACGAGGAGAAGCAAGAG
>NC_059282.1:5452269-5454769 GCF_017591435.1 Portunus trituberculatus
TTCTACCCTCAAATTGGACTAACGGGACGAAAAATAATAATAATAATAATAAAAAAAAACGAAAGACAAAGAAGAGGGAGAAAAGAAGAAAGAAGACAAAAAATAGTAGCCTTGAATTACACACTGGACTAACGAATGGAAGCGAAATAAAACGAGAAAAAAAAGGCAATGAATGAGGAAAAAAAGAAGAAAAAGGAGAAAACAAGAATAAGATTAATAAAACTGTAGCTTTGAATTACACATTAGACTTACGAATGGAAACGAAATAAAACAGAAAATAAAATAAAAGCAGAACGAAAGGCAAAGAATGAGAAAAAAAAGAAGAAAAAGAAGAAAAAAGAAGAAAAAGACGAAAAAAAAACAGTAGCTTTGAATTACACATTAGACTAACGAATGAAAACAAAACAAAACAGAAAATAAATAAAAACAAAACGAAAAGGCGAAGAATGAGAAAAAAAAGAAGAAAAAAGAAGAAAAAGACGAAAAAAAAAACAGTAGCTTTGAATTACACATTAGACTAACGAATGAAAACGAAAAAAATAAATAAATAAAAACAAAACGAAAAGGCGAAGAAAGAGAAAAAAAGAAAAGAAAACGAAGAAAAGAAGACGAATAACAGTAGCCTTGAATTACACACTGATCATTCTCACTACCAACATTTCCTCCCCCCCCCCCTTCCAATCAGTGCATGCTCCACCTAATGATCCCAAATGAGGGTGAGAGATAATGATTAATGGTGTAACCTTATCATGGTCTTACTTGTCTCCTTCTTCTCAATTATCTCATTCTGGCTCATTCATTTCATTCGTGGAGGAAGAGGAAGAGGAGGAGGAGGAGGAGGAGGGGAGTAATACAAGAAGCAAAAGTATAAGCAGAAACATGAGTAGGATCAAAAGGAGGAGGAGGAGGAGGAGGAGCAGAGACACAAGAAGAAGCAGAAGTATAAGCAAGAGGAGGAGGAGGAGGAGGAGGAGGAGGAGGAGGAGGAGGAGGAGGAGGAGGAGGAGGAGGAGGAGGAGGAGGAGGAGAAGGTGAAGGAGAAGGAGAAGGAGAAGGAGAAGGTGAAGGAGAAGGAGAAGGAGGAGGAGGACCAGGAAAAAAAGAAGAAGCAGAAGTATAAGCAGGAGGAGGAGGAGGAGGAGGAGGAGGAGGAGGAGGAGGAGGAGGAGGAGGAGGAGGAGGAGGAGGAGGAGAGGAGAAGGTGAAGGAGAAGGAGGAAAGGAGGAAAGAGCAAAAACACAAGAAGAAGCAGAAGTATAAGCAAGAGGAGGAGGAGGAGGAGGAGGAGGAGGAGGAGGAGGAGGAGTAGAAGGAGGAGAAGAAGAAGAAGAAGAAGGAGAAGGTGAAGGAGAAGGAGGAAAGGAGGAAGGAGCAAAAACACAAGAAGCAGAAGTATAAACAGGAGGAGGAGGAGGAGGAGGAGAAGGAGGAGGAGGAGGAGGAGGAGGAGGAGAAGGTGAAGGAGAAGGAGGAGAGGAGGAAGGAGCAAAAACACAAGAAGAAGCAGAAGTATAAGCAAGAGGAGGAGGAGGAGGAGGAGGAGGAGGAGGAGGAGAAGAAGCAGAAGTATAAGCAAGAGGAGGAGGAGGAGAAGTAGTTGGCGATGGAGGTGGTGGTGGTGGTGGAGCAAACGTGAGTGAAACAATGAATTTCCATGTCTCGAATCATGAGTGAAACCTTTGAAGCAACAGGGTTCATGGCTCTCTCTCTCTCTCTCTCTCTCTCTCTCTCTCGTGATTCTTTGTCTTCTGCTTAAAGTTATGCATCCTTCTTCTCTTCCCCTTCCCCTTCCTCCTCCTCCTCGTTATCTTCCTTTCCTTCATATCCCATCTCTTCTTCTTCTTCTTCTTCTTCTTCTTCTTCCTCCTCCTCCTCCTCCTCCTCCTCTTTTCAGTTTATTCATTTCTTTCCGTTTTTCTTCTTTTTTTTTTCGTCTCTATTATTTCGCGTCTTTGTCATTGCCGCCTCCGCCACCACCACCGCCGTCTCCTCCTCCTCCTCCTCCTCCTCCTCCTCCTCCTCCTCCTCCTCCTCCTCCTCCTCCTCCTCCACGAAAACGGAAGTAAGCAAGAAAAGAAAACCTTCAATTTCCTTCAAGATGCGGAAGACATTTGCTCCTAGTTTCCCCTCCTCCTCCTCCTCCTCCTCCTCCTCCTCCTCCTCCTCTTGGTGTACACTATCTTATGTTTGTCTGTGTTATTATTCTTTTATTTGTTTATTATCTCTATTGTTTCCCAGTTTTGTTACACTTTCTCCTCTTTCTTCTTCTTGTTTTCCTTATTCTTTCCTTCCATTTTTCCTTCTTCATTTCCTTATCTTCATCTTTCCACTTTTCTTTTCCAAATCTTCCATTATCATCTTTATTATTTTCCCTCTTTATTTGTTCTTTTTTATTATTTTTCTATCTTTTCTTCTTTTTTTCTTTATTATAACACGATTTTATCAAGTTTATTTTTCTAATCCTTTATTATTATCTTTTATCTCTCTTTATTTATTTTAT
>NC_059282.1:5469769-5517269 GCF_017591435.1 Portunus trituberculatus
TTTATTATGATTGAAATGTGTCTCTGAAATTATCACTCGTTACTGACATTATTATTATTATTATTATTATTATTATTATTATTATTACTCTAAGTTCCATAATATTTAATGCACATATTTTCTAGCATTTCTCCTTGTATTATGTTCCTTTGAGTAGGGTAACACACCTGTAACACACCTGTAATCACTTGTACATAGGTAGGTATACTAGGAAGGCATAAATAGGCTTAGCTGACAACCACCACCATTCCACCACACACACGTCATCGTATACCACACATGATCATACATTTTCTTTTAATTCCACTTAGCGCCTCGTTATTGGACACGAAAAAAACAATAACAACAAAGAAAATGCAGTAATAACAATAGTCTAAAAATAAATAATCTAAGAAACCTGTATCCCGTTTTCCGTTTCGTTCCGTTTTCTTTCTATCCTTGAAGTTGATGTTTATTTCCCCTTTTCTTTTATTTATTTTTTCAAACACTCAAAACCACAAGCTGTAAAAGATCTCCATCATATTTTTTTGTTTAAATTGGATTTTTTTTTCATTTATCTAAACAGTTAACTCAATTATCTTTCGTTTCTTCTTTTTATCAATTAATCGTTTATTCCTCATCCTCTGAATCACTTCGCTCCTTTCCCTTCTTCTTTTTTTCATATTCCTTCATCTTTCCCTCTATTCACAATCATTACCAACTGCAGGAACTCATTAAACACTTATGATCCATCCATAAACGTTATTATGAGTCAATCTGCGGTAGAGAGAGAGAGAGAGAGAGAGAGAGAGAGAGAGAGAGAGAGAGAGAGAGAGAGAGATCGTAATAGGCATTGTACTTGTGTTATACCTTCCCGTTTTATTGTTGTAGTGCCAATGATATAGGCGTGATAGAAGCTTGAGTCAGACTGTATAATAATAGTGATGCAATAGGTACGATGTCTCCCGTACTGTATATGAGTGTACGATAATCTTTTTGCAACAGGCACCACGTCATTTGTACTTGATGTAACTGTATAATAAAGCTGCAATAGGTGAAGTGTTTGTTATGCACCATGCGTGGCTGGTGAAGGGATAATGATACCAAGAAAGGCTGTAAATATCATGACAGCAGAAGAAAATAAGTAAAATCAATAAATAAATAGATGGTTGAATAAATACTACCACCATTAATCAGATGAAGAACAAGAACAGGAATTAGAAAGAGGAGAAAGAAAAGAAAAAAAATACGATGATGATGATGATGATTCACTGCAATAACAACAATAGATAAATGAATAAACAAATAAATAAAGCTCAATGCACAGACGTAACAAGGAGACAAGGTAAGTCTACAAAACGTGGGAACCTACCCGCCACACACACACACACACACACACAGCAGCAGCAGCAGCCTTGGGAGTTGTATTATCTATCCCCAATGCATAAATATTTACTTGGTCTGGCTAGTCACCGGTGAGGCTTCCCAGTTCCCGCGACCCCCCGGCACATGATGCGTCTGGATGGGAACGGGGAAGCCCACCAGTAAGAACACCAAATAAAAGGTCATCTTAAGAACAGAGTATTAGTTTAAATGCAGCAAGGAGACAAGTAAGCTGTTGTTAAGTGTAAGAAGGCAAAGAAACTGGCCACACTGCAGACGGCGACATAGAAATACCACGTGGCAAATGGTATTACGTTGTTTTGTTTGCCACGACGCAGATGAAGGCTTTATAGGCAAGAAATGCAGCCAAAAGTCAACAGAGAAATAGATTTACATACACACACAAAAATAAAATACATCAAGACCATCTGGAAAACAAATTAGAGGGAAAAAAATGATAATACTAGAGCAACCAGCCTTTAGTAAGAGACGACGCCAACAAAATATTTCACACCTATTACTGAACTGAAATTAACTGTACTGGTATTACGTAGGCTTCATACATAAGCACACATCAGATGTAGAGATTTCTAACACTGCCATATCAGACACAAGTACGAAACACACACATGTAAACATATAAATGCATAAAATGTACTGTTCACATTGCCACTGCGCTTAGAATGATGAATATAAACTAACAACATTACTATCACACTGACGTCACCTCAGTCTGATAGGTAATGATGCGACGAGCACACCAAACATACATATTATCGCTCTTCATGATTCACCACTGTGCATGCGTCACGGAGAGTAATGAGTCAAGAATAGCAGCAAGAAGTAATTAATTTGTAACTCCTATTCCTTAATCTTATCAATCTTACATGAGCGTTTGTTTACATGAAGACCACAATACGAATCTTCTCTGACAAACTCTGTACTCACATTTCTTAGCTGCACATCGGAGTTTATGGCACATCCTGGTCATCCTGCAAGCTCCTGTGTCAAGATCTTGTTTCATCAGGAATAAATGGAACAATCAACACTGATATTACGACACTCATTCTGACTCAACGGCTGACAACTTGACAAGCAGCCGACGGTCTGTCACGGCTGAGTTCTCCCCACGTGATGCCTAAATTTTACAGATTCAATATTTTTTGGGCCATTTGAGTATTTTGTATTCCTGAATAGTAATTTGATGACACTTTCAGGTTTTGATATATTATAAAGAAGGTTCTATTTCTTGGCATATCTTATTTGATACCAACTTGGTTATTTCGTTTAACTCAAATGTTCATTCTACCTACCAATCAATCCTCTCAGACATACATAGTTATATGCATCGATACTATTAAAGCCACAAAATAACAAACATTTTGCTTAAGACGAATAACTATATATATATATATATATATATATATATATATATATATATATATATATATATATATATATATATATATATATATATATATATATATATATAATATATATATATATTTTTTTTTCTTTCTCAGTTACTAGCCTACTACTATATCCTGACATTGCTGTGTTTATTTTTTTTCTCTTAACAGGCACTACTTGTATCCATCGTCTTCAAGTGGGTTTTCCAACCTTTTAATCATGTCCATTGCATCTCACTTTGTTCTCTTTAATAATCTTTAGCACAAATATCTTCAAAATAAGTTCTTGTTAGTGTCCATATTTCAGACCCACAGACAAGTACTTGATCTTTAAATTGCTCGTAATAATTTGGGTCTTTGTTGGAATGTCCTGGTCTTGGTGTGCCAAACTCGTGCAATCCACTGACATTAAAGGGTTTGCTCCTCTTCACCCAAGAGAACTCGCAGGTAACTAAATTCACGAGTCAGCTTTAATTTGATGTTTTCAGTGTGAATACTTCCCTGCTTGATTCGACTAGTTTGATTAACTGTCTCTTTTTTATTTTCATTCCCATCATGGTTAAGGTGTCATTCCATCTACTCATGGCTTCTACTGCTACTGCTTCTGCTACTACTACTACCACTACAGTATTACCAGATTAACAAATCAGGAATACTATGATTAAGTAAAACGTCTAGATGGTGAACAATTTGCTTTTTTTTATTTTACAATATATCAACAGTACTGTGTCTCCAATGAAACTTATTACAAAATTAAAGAATTTATTCCCCTACAAACTCCATGAGTCTGAATTTTAGGGAGACACTCCACGACTTAGTGTAATAATTGATGCAAGAAGGGAGCCACTTTGCATCAGAGTGGCAAGTGGTGACTCACAACACTGGAGGTAAATATAAAATTGCCACTGTATTTATATCCCCATTCACATTAAAAAAAGAAAAAAAAAAGTTAGACTGGGGATTCCTCCAACACACATGGCCTCCCTTCCTTCCCTCACACACGTACACACACACAAAGATGAATCCACACATATCCCTGTCATTTGGTAAAACCTTTGAAGACACTAACCAGCATCTGATTGTTAACGTTTTTGTGAGCATATCACTGTATACAAAAATTAATGCACTATTCCCTCCTCACATCAATTACATATAAATGCACACTTTGACATGCATCCAACTGCACAGATTATAAATATTTGCAAACACACATATTTACCCTCATTCTTCCACACAGCACAAACACACAAAGAACACAAAGGTCTACCTCTTCCTCATCTTACACAAACCACACACCACAAATTACAAACTTCACCTGCCGTCAAAATTATACGTTTCAGGATGGTTCAGCGTTCCGGTCAGAGCCAAGCTGTGTCTAACTGGCGGAGGTAGTTACACTTAGTGCATTCACATTGACTATACCTTCAATCTGTGTGTGCAGTGAGTTGATGACATGTTTGTGGCCAGATGGTGACTGACATGAGTGAGTAGGTGCCCTCTGGTGGTGGCTTAGGACAAAAAAAAAATGCAAAAAAAAACACTAAAAGGGTATGAGAAGAGCAGATCAACTCCCCAAGGTATGACTTTTCCACTCTGTGACAACAAGAAATCCACATAAGTATGACCCTTAGTCCCCTTGACTCAAGACACAGATCTCGGACCAAAGGGTGCATGAGACACTTGTCAGACCTTGCCCTGTGATTGTGTTGCATAAATAAAATCATGTTACTCTGTTCCTTTGACTTGGGGTTACATCTTCTCCCGGATGAAGGAGTGCATGAGGCAGTTGTCAATGGTGGCACGCTTGATGGGGTCCAGCATGAGGCAGCGCTCCAGGAGATCCTTCAGCTGGGTCACCTTGCGGGCGTGATCTTCGGGCAGGTTTCCGTCTCCCAGCATCTCATGTTGAAGGTTTCGTGTGGGGTTGATTGTAGCCATGACCACAATCTTCTCCTGCCAAGTAAATGAAGGATGTTAATGTTACTGTGGTGGTAGGGTAGTCCATTTGGGCCTTTGTGGTCACTCTTGTCTGACTAATAATGTATTGGATGTGTCAGTATGAGTGTCCTCTTAGGGTTCAATCCACCAAACATTTACTCTCACAACTGCCTCATAGATTAGTGTTTCTATGATGCTCCTTAAAATATTACATGATCTTTCCTTTATAATATTATAGAATTCTTCCATATTTGTACTCTAGACATTCCTGCACTGTTGGCAGACTTACCCTCTCAGTGACTTTGTCAACATCCCGGTAGAGGAAGTTACACGCCGGGTCAAAGTGCTGGTCCTTGAAGGCTCCTTTCCTGATGACCTTGTTTGGCATTTTACCCTTCAAGTCCATGAACAACTTCAGCATCTGTCAAGCAAGTCACACAATTACATTTCATATGCAAATTATGTTCCATGAATCAAGAATTCTACTTTAAATAGTTTACATCACTTTAGGTATACCCCATCTTTCTCAACCTAACTTTGGCAAAATCAACCCATTAGCATCTTTACATTCTGGAATTCATATCCCATATAATCTCACCTGATTGTTTGTCTTCCCTGGAAACATGATCTTGCCAGTGTACAGCTCATAGATGGTGCAAGCAGCAGACCACAAGTCAATCCCGAAGTCGTACGTCATGCCAAGAACTGCAGAGAAGTAATCGATTAATGATAACTACATAAGAAATATAAGAAAAAAATCACAATGAGTAGTTTCATCACTAAAATAAGGGTAATACAATGTTCCAGTAAGAGTAACAGACTGAACTTACTAATCTCAGGTGCTCTGTAAAATCTGGCAACCAAGTAAGGTGTGATCTCATTCTCAGTGACCTTAGAAGCAGAACCAAAATCACATAGTTTCAGCACAAGTTTCTTCTCATTGACCTGAAAAGATGAAAAGCACAAATGAATACAAATGCAGTGATAATTATGCAGGAATAAATATTGTGATGATAGGACAAAGTCAACCTAAATTCACTCATGCTTCAGTCACTATTTTGACAAAATTAGTTACAAATTAGACACAAGTTCAAGGCCTCAGTCTTTAATTAGGACAACTCACAGTTAATTCAGTCCACCCCATTAATTTTCTCAACATCACCATGATATTCCAAAACGGCATAGTATTTTACTAGACTATCACAAGTAAGTGAGTTTTATAATCTTCTTGACAGCAAGACAAGCCACAGACCAGAATATTGTCGGGTTTGACGTCAGCATGTAGGATGTTACACTTGCGCAGCAGCTTGAGGGCACAGAACAGCTGGTGGGTGTAGGAGCGCACAGCCTTCACATGCAGACCCACATCCTTTCCATACTTCTTCAGCACCTGGTGTGGAGACAAAAGCAAGAACAGGAGTGAGAATACAAGATGGGTAATGTCCATTTTTAAATGCTAATTGAGTTCATGTGGTTATTTTTTCAAGTGACAATGACTCAATAAATTACACAATAATACAAAAACATCCTTTGAAACCAAAATAACTACCACTAAACCTTAAAAAAGATGTGTTAAGGATGTAAAATGTTTGAGAATATGAGCTTGTCTTTCGACCATTCCCTTCACAACTGCAGCATGAGTGACAGTCATAGTGCATGGCAAACAGAATGCAGTGAGACACCCACCTCTCTCAGCGACATAGACAGGGGCTCAAACACCATGCATAAGTGGTTCTTGTGGAAAAAGTGTCGGAAGAGACGAAGACAGTGGTACTTGTCATCTGGGTCAGCGTCATTCAGAGTCTTAAGTATGTTGAGTTCCTTCTTGCCTGTCTTATGCCTGTGGATGAATGGAAAGTTGATATGAGGAGGCAGAAAATACACTGTGACTCCATGCAATTCATTAAACATACATGATAAAAAAAAAAAAAAAAAAGCTGGAACATAGAGGCAAGACTTCACACTATACTTATTTTGATACCGTCAAAATGCACACAACAAATAAGAACTAATCCTTTCAACTTTATTTAACACATCTTCCCTTGATTACTAACCACTCTGAAACATCTTTATCTTATTGTACAGCCATCTCCAAACATTGTACTAACTAGAAATTGCATAAGGTATTCTTTATTTGTAACTTCTTTCCTGTTGTTTATAGACTCCATGATTTCATTCCAGTAAGTTAATATAAACACTAAGCAATCTTCATCTACTCTAAGGACAATATATATGTTGTGCATGTGTGTGTCTGTGTGTATATACAAATTTATTTCATGTACTATATATGTTTCTATTAGTCAAACTATTTGCCATCTATTTTTTCCCTTGCTTTTGTGTCTGTTATGTCTTCATCTATTCATTTGAGAGAAGTATACATGGTACAGATACTCACATGACCTCATTGTTCCTGATGATCTTGATGGCCACGTCCAGGCTTCCCCTCGCTGCATCCCTCGCCCGCACCACGTTACTGAACACTCCCTGCCCTGTGTACCCATAGACAGTGTACCTGAGGGAGGGACAGTGTAGTGGTGAGTGACACAGACCATTACAGAGGTTCAGTTCTTAGCATGTCACACAGATTGACTTGAAAGTTTTCCTGCTATAATATTTAAGGTATGTGACGGCAAGTAGAAATTTGAGAAGGCAATGAAGTAAGGATGGACTAAAAATAATGTAAAACTAAAATAAAAAAGTGCTGTAAAAATTAGGACAATAAATATAAGGAGATGAAGTGTACCTAAGATATTTAACCTTACAATTTTCATAAGTGTGTACACCAATAAGCAGAAAACACAAGCAGAGAACCACTTAACCTACACAAGGCAATGAAGTAAGGATGGACTAAAAATAATGTAAAACTAAAATAAAAAAGTGCTGTAAAAATTAGGACAATAAATATAAGGAGATGAAGTGTACCTAAGATATTTAACCTTACAATTTTCATGTGTGTACACCAATAAGCAGAAAACACGAGCAAAAATAAATAAATAAATAAATAGCAGAGAACCACTTAACCTACACAAGGCAGTCAGTTGGCAAAACAAAAACTCATACTTCTTGGGATTAATCTGCCATTAATTCACCACCATAACTTAATCACTAGTCATAAACACCCAATCAAATAATGTCTATGTATTGCACCATAAATTTCCTTGAAGTAAAACAATGCCACAACAACAATGACCTGCCCAGTGTCTGAGTGTCTTTAGATTAGGTCAAGTTAGGTTAGGTTAGGTTAGAACTAGAGTTAGATTTAGGTTAAGTTAAGTTAGAATTAGAGTTAGATTTAGGTTAGGTTAGGTTGGTTTAGTTTAAGGTTATGTTAGGTTATCTCATTAGGTTAGGTTTGTAAGTGCCTGACCTACCTTGTGTCCAGCACCTCGCCGATCCTGACTCTGTAATAACCCTCAGCATCGTCCCAGTTGTCTGTCAAGTTGGGGTTCTCCGAGGTGCCCTGGTGGATGTCCCCAAGCTTGTCCACAGCAAAGTTCTCCCCAAACATATCAGAGAACATGTCCTTCTTGTTCAAGTCCTTCTCTGCATGGTTCTCTTCATTTTCTTCTTCCATATTCTCTGCTGCATTCTTATCATTGCTGTTGTCTTTTGTATCTGCTGTAGCGCTGTTATTTTCCTGCTGCTTCTGGTTCTCCTTATCCTCTTCGCTGTTATCATTCCTGCTGTTTTCAATGCTATTACTAGTACTGCCAGAGCCTGCTGCTGCATCTTCTTTCCTCTCATTCTCCTCATCCTCCTGGTCTTCCTGCTCTCTGCTGCTGCTGCTGCTTCTGCTGGATGACCGTGACTGGGATCTTGGAGAGCCTGATCTTGACATGGCAGGGGTGGAGATGGCAGGGGCATCAGCAATCGATCTGGCCTGTGATGGGGGTCTGGGAGGAGGACAGTGATGCAATTAGTGTCAATATTTGCCTAATACTTTCACTGTAATATCCAATAACACAGCATGAAAAGGATTGAAGAAACTTATAACAAGAACCAAGAAATGAAAAAAGCACTGAGTCAAATTGTAGCCTTATTTAGAAGAGACTATAGGGAAAAATGAAATGTCTTTGAGTGGCTTGTGATGACAGAACTAAATGGCAAAGAGCACAGAAAGGATTAATGCTGCATAAGAGATAGTGACACCTTGCACACACACCAATCCTCCTTTACTAGGATGTTGGTATGTTTTATAGATGACGTTTACTTCAATTGGTGACAGTACAGGATAAGGAGTGGCTGAGTACCTGGAGGGTGGTGCTGGGGAGTCCCTGGGTGTGTTGGTGGCCGAGGGGACAGCACTGCTGGCTGGAGTGACCTGGGATGAGTCCTTTTCCAGACCAAGTTTCTGAGGAGTTATAAAAATTGGTCAATCAAACTTTTCTTTGTTGATGCACTGGATGTTTTCATAAGCACACATTTCTTTGCTTCATATAGGTAAAAAAAATTTACAAATAAAATGAAAAAAAATAAATAAATAAAAAAAATTATATGAGAAATTCCCAAATATTAATATCAAAAGCTAATCAAAATCTTAGTCTTGTCCAATGTCCTTATTTTCTTATGCAGGACTGAACAGCTGATGAGTCTTAACCAGTGTTTGTAGTCACAGGTGATCTCTTCCCAGACATTCACCTTTCTCATGTCTTCCTTCACACACCATTTCTACATTTTATTTATTTATCTGTTCTTTATGCACGAAGGTAAATCTGGTCAAGAGCAACAAAAACGAATAAACAAAAAGACCTACTTAGATGTCAGTTCCCATGCAGGTTTGAGTTAGCCAAAAAAGGACGGGATGTCTTGAAATCTCCCTCTTAGGTGAGTTCAGATCATAGGAAGATGGAAATACAGAAGCAGGTATGGAGTTCCAGAGTTTACCAGAGAAATGCCAGACTCACCTTGTACAGCTGTTCCCTCTGTCTCCTCATACGCTCAATCTTCTGCTCCTCCTCTTCCTCCTCCTCATCGAAGTCAATATCCTCTTCATTAGAATCAGAAGACGACTCCTTGGCCTTTCCAAGATCAGCTCCTTCTGCCTCTCTCTCTCCCGGTCAATTTCTCTGTTGCGACTGTGAGGAAGATCCGGCCAGTGTGAGTTCTGGTTAACTAGTTACTTTAAGACACACTTGTAATACTCAGGGTTATGCTATAAGGCAGAATATAAGAGTTAGGAAGTGCAAGATGAGTCTAAAGTATATTCAATCTCCGCACTTACTTCTTGTCTCTGTCCCGATCTCTGTCTCGGTCTCTGTCGCGATCCCTGTCCCTGTCCCTGTCTCTGTCCCGGTGGCTGTCGTCCCGCCGCCGGTCCCTCTCCTTGTCCCTGCTATCTGGTCTGTCTTTGAGCCTCTCCTCTCGTAGCCTCTCCCTCTCCTTCCTCTCCTCCATCCTCTTCTCCCACTCCCTTTTCCTCCGCTCCTCTCGCTCCTGCCACTCCCTCTCCCTTTTCTCCTGTTCCTTCTGTAGCTGTGGATGGGAAAAATGTTGATGTGCATAAAAAAAAAACACTTCTAATAATGTGTTTATTTTGTAGTTTAATCTAAAAAAACAAAGCATAACAAGACTGACTATATCCTGTTAAGAGACTAATAGATAAACACAACAATATTTCCATGTGATTCAGGACAAGCATTACCTTTTCCCTCATCTGCCGTTCCTTCTCCTTCCTCTCCCTGCTCTTCTCCCGGCTCCTCTCCTTCTGTTCATCCACCAATGACCTTGACCTGTTGTGACCTGGGCCCTTCTCTCTGTCTCTCCGATGATCCCTCCTTGAGCTCCCCTCCTCTCTCCGTTCCCTGTCACGTCTGTCTCTCTCCCTCCGCACCTTCTTCTCCTTCTCCTCAGCCTCCCCTCTGGATCTAAAGGAAGGAATTTGGGAAAAACAAAGTTCGCCTTGAGTATGAGGAACACAACAGAGAGATCAGGTTAAAGTGGAAGTCATCTGCTAACCTGCAACAAAACGTTAGTTCATTAATTTGGGCAGGAAAAATATCTTTGCCATTACTGATGAACATAGGGACTCTTTCTGTTCCCAAGGCAAAATAGTCTACATGATTCCCTGACATCTTTCTGTATGCATATTGCATGTATACTGCTTCTTACTACCAAGCAAATACTTCATGAGATTATCAAGTTCTATGTTACCTATTTTTTGCATATCATACTTTTCAGATAAAATGATTGAAGCTTTTGTGTGAAATAAGCTCTGCTGAAATAGCAGAATCAAATTTAGGTACTACTACTATTAAGAGTACAGCTGCCCCAAGTAATGCTGTCATACTGTACACACTCGGACAAGAGCAACACCTAACAGCTACTGCCAGCCATCACATCCCCAGCCCTTCCCTCCTGGAGTGCCTCAATACAAAGCACTTTACATCAATCACCAACATGACATTCAATTGGACTTTGTGTCACCACTACTTGGGAATACTGTACATGTAATAGACAAAGAATATTTGGTGTTGTATCAATGTTGTATTCAATGTATCACCAAAGACCTAAAATGCAGTACAATATTGTTTCTTTTGCATTACTTACTGTAAATTCTTGATAATTTCAAGAAGTATCTACAAGCCAGCAACACAAAGACTTCAATATTTCTTCACTGCACTACAAAACACAACTGGTCTTTAATAATTTGATAGAAAAGAAAACTTAAGATTTGAAATCACAAAACTATCTAAAGTTAATTGACAAATGAAAACAATACAGGACAATTTCTGAAACTGGCAACTCACAAGAGAACAATGAATCTGCAGTAACAAAAAATCTCAAATGACCCACAGCTGCCCCAGCCCAGGAGACCTTCACTGGGCTACCACAGACCAGTGAGCCTTTGACTTCCCACACACCACCTGCACTACTCCTATGCCTCCATTCATCTCTTGAAGTAGTAAGGCATCAATGAGAAACAATTTGAAACTCTGATCCACTCTACTGGAACAATCAAAATGTTTTTACCTACTGCATTATTCCTGAAGTGTTTGATCCCTCATGGTCCCTCTGTTATAACCTACATTGCTTTATAGTGTTTGTAGCCACAACTTATTCATCTTTCAAGCACAAGGTTCACATAATTGAAAGTCTACAGACACTGACATTCCTACATCTTGAAAATGACAAGTGCATCCCAACACAGAGCAATCAGTGCACAGATGCAGCCACCAGGTGCTGTCTGCAGTATTGCCTGGTCTGGGATACTGAGGGAAAAGTACTGATATGCGCACACACACAGACACACACACACACACACACATCAAAAATCATTTAGAAAAAGCATCACTAGCTGTGTTAGGTCATGGAGAAAAAGATGTGTTGAGGGTAAACATGCGTGGATGGGTAATGTTGTGAGAAGCTCTGGAGTGAACGTGACTGTTTGTGGCTACCGTGGTGGGTGACAAGTGACAAGATAGGGTCCGACTCTGGATGCTGTAGACCTCCACACCCATTAGCTTAGCGTTGGCATTGTTCTAGTCATTGCAACAAGGGAAACAGTCAATTCTTAATAAGGAAGTTCCTGATTCAAGTATAAATTGATTCTCACAATTATTCTTCACTTTAGAATTTCCAAATCTAGGAATGCACCTCTAAATTAATCCAATTTTGTTACATTTTCTTATAGGACACATTGGGGAAACACCAGAGAAACAATCCCCTTCATAAATTTTCCTAGAAGTCAGCGAGGGGATTGGGAGGGACATGGGGAGCTGGGGTGAGGGGAGGGTCATGATATGAAGAACACTAATGGTTTGTTTCCTTGCTCTCCCATGGTGGACAGGCACCAGAGAAGTCGTTACCACCGTCATAATAAGCCACTACCCTTTGCCCGGGTACTTACGCCTCTGTTGACAGGGCAGAGCTGGTGTGGGTTCAGCTCCACACTAAGCCTGTAAACAGTGAAGCCCGCAGCCAGTAATTAATGACATTTGGCAAGGTGTTGGGATTTAACCTATACTTGCTTTTTTTAGCCATGACATGACTACCTAGTTACTATATTAACACTATGCTATGGCCTTTGCTAACATGAAAACAGGGGCCTCTCAGACCTGTTCCTCTTTATCCTACAGGTTTAGTATGAATGAGGCACACTTGAGAGTAAACTGAATGAATAAATGAATGAAAACTGGAACTCAAGGGCTGAGGGGTGTGTACTCAAGACTTTTCTATGTTCACGAAATTTAGACTTGAAAAATTGTCACACCCTCATCACTATTAAATAAATGACATGGAATATGAAAGTGTGAAGGTCAGCCTGATTTTACCAACAGTAGGGAAACATGAAAACAGCAACACATCCTGCCTAAAGGGCCTAACCTACTCCAAGTTATCATAAACAGCACTGGCTTTAATACTATCCATCTACAAAGGATATAAAGTCAAAGGCGCACACAAACATATACACACACCCACACACACACACACACATACACACATACATACACCCTCTCTCTCTCTCTCTCTCTCTCTCTCTAACACACACACTTATACCCCATTATTTATTGTTAAATCTTTCACACATGCACTCAATGCCCTCCCTCCCACTCTCTCTCTCTCTCTCTCTCTCTCTCTCTCTCTCTCTCTCTCTCACATACACACACACACTCACACTCTCTCTCTCTCTCTCTCTCTCTCTCTCTCTCTCTCTCTCTCTCTCTCTCTCTCTCATATACACACACACACACACATGCACCCTCTCTCTCTCTCTCTCTCTCTCTCTCTCTCTCTCTCTCTCTCTCTCTCTCTCTTACATGCATGCACGCACACACACACACACACACACACACACTGGGGCAGCAGCAGAATATACTCAGTACCTGGTTGCAATACTTTACGGTCAACCAGCAGAAGGACACTCCGCCCACCCAGCGCCACCACCACCACCACCACCAACACCAACCGCAGCACAGCCACCAAGGAAGGGAGTCTTGCTAGAACGCTCAAACACATGTCATTTACCGAGGCGCTTTAAGGGGTAGTGGTAGTTGTAGTAGTAGTGGTAGTAGTAGTAATAGTAAAGGAGGTAGGTAGGATGACTTATAATTTGTTTTGTTTTGGTTTGTAAGGTCCATGTATGTAGCAGCGACCTTCTCAAGTCTTAAAGTAAGCAAATAAAAATGATGAGTAAAATCTCCACCACCCTTGCTTGGCCCAATCAAGATGCAGCCTCCTTGAAAGTAAGGCTCAAAACTACAAACTAAGGCAAAAAAAATCATTCTGTTTTACCAACTTAAAGACAAGCCTCGACAGCACCATGGTTCACTGTCAACCAAGCAGTGGCTGTCGCATTGAAATTTAACATTCTCTTAACAAATATAGCACTGCCCTAAACAAAATCCTATGCTTTATATTTTGCTTAAGTCAATCTGTACTTTAAAAAGCCCAATTCTCCACTTTGTTACCAGTTTCAGAAAAGCCTGCATGACTGAGTGACAGAATGACAGAGAGAGAGAGAGAGAGAATGGGAAAAAAACAGATAGGCACAAAAAGAAAAAAAGTGCTCAGGAGGGATCAGAGGCTTGAGATACCTGCTTCGCTTCCGTTTCTTGGGTCTGGATTCCCTCTCCTTCTTGCGGTCTTTACGCTTGGGTTCCGCATCATCTGAGTCCTCGATTGTGACCACCTCCTGCGCTGGCTTCTTCTCTACAGCAGGTGGAGGAGGCTTCTGGGTAGGGAGGGGGACGTCCTGCACAGCCTCTATTGTTGCTGGTGCGGGGACCGTCTCATCCTCCTCCACGTCACTCATGTATGCCCCAAGACGTGCCTGGAGAGCTGCCTGGTGGAGGATTGGCAGGACAGGAAGGTGATTAACTCCAGCGCTAGTTGTTCACTATAGATTAGATGTTTTATAATGGTTTCATTAAGGCTTGGATTAATGGTTATAATAGTGACTGGCAAAAATAACATATCTCTACTATACATTAAAGCATACTCTATCACTGTCCTGTTATGTCTTGGAATAATAGTAATAATGAATGAGTGTCAATAAAAAATTACTGACCATGGAAATTTTATCAACACAACCAACCAAGAGAAGAACCAAAAATTACCGAGTTTTGTTGAATATCTCTCAACGTGCAGTGACAGGACATATTATCTTTAACCTCTTAAGTACTGGGATGCGTTTTCAACAAGGGTTTTGGGTATAATTAAATCATTCTATTCATATTTGGAAGGGTCTATAGAGGTTAGAAGATTAATAGCTAGAGTCTTCACTATTTCAACTCTCACATAAGTTTCTGAAGCAATATAAAATCATCAAATAGTAAAGAGAATAAATATGAAAATGTGTCATAGTTGAGAAAGGGTTAAGGATAGGATGACAACCAAAACATAAGCAACATCTGGCCTGCCTGGACTGTCGTGATAACTGAACTAAGATAGAAGCACCTTTGGATACGAGCACTTTATGAGGACAGTGGAAAAAAAGGTAAGCCACAGTGGTAATGCATGAGACATCTACTGACCTTCTGCTTCATAAGTTCCTCCAAGTTAAGATCCTCATCAATGTGCAGGAAATCTGAGGAGTCGAGACAGAATTCCTCGGCCCGCCTTGTCATTTCCCGGGAGTTCTCGTCATTGCTCACTCCAATCTCCATGCTCCCCACCTCCTCCTCACTGCTGGACACTGTCACTGGCTGTGGAGTGGGTGGTGCAGGCTCTTGTCAGTGTGAATTACTTACATTGTCATTGAAAAATATATAAGAGAGCAAATACCATAAGAAATAAAGAAATAAGATCCCAGTACCTGTTCCTTGCTTCCATTGCGATTATCAACGACAATTTTCATGGACTCCACAATGCCGTTCCCTGCTGCAGCCCGAAGGATTTCCACATCCCTGCCCCGCTCCTTGACTTGGGCGGGGGCGTCAGTGTTGGCTGGGGCAGGTTTTCCCGGCTTAAGGGTAGACTCCAGTAGGTCGTCAATAAGCTGAAGCTCCTCATCCTCTGATTCCTCGCTGTCACTCTCTGAGTCTTTCTGTCTGTGTTTGCACCGGTGCTTCTTGTGTCTTCTGAAAGTGCCATAGTGTTAGTATAGTGGTACTAGTTATCACTATTCTTCCTTCAATCATACATATCACACATGAGGGAGAATACATTTAATATATAAGATAGAAGGAAAATTAAAGATGATTGATACATAGTTTTATGTTTTTAATGGGTAATTTTGTTGTAGTAGCAAACTGGTATGTAAATAGACATCACTTTTAAAAAATTCTGATTACAGACTCTCTTTACAAGAACTAAGAAAGGAATACAACTAAGAAAGAATGACAGATGAAAATGAATCTACTCATCCCACATAACTTAACTTGATCACACAAAGAAAAAGGATCCTATTATATATATATATATATATATATATATATATATATATATATATATATATATATATATATATATATATAATATATTATATTATATATAATATAATATAATTTAAGAGGGAGGTTTCAAGACATTTATATCCCATTCTTTTGGCTAACTCTCTCACACCTGCTTGTGAACTGGCATCTAAGTAGACCTTTTTGTTTAATAATTTTTGTCACCTTTAGCCAGATTTCCTCTCATGCATAAAAAAAAGAAAACTGATCCTTCCCTCAGTGATAAAAACCTGCACACATTCTTACCGTTCTTTCCTGGAGGAGGACTTGTGGCGATGCTTGTGTTTGTGTGAGTGTCTCTTGTGCTTCTTCTTGTGTTTGTGTCGGTGGTCCCTTGAACGCAACCGCAGACCTTCCTCTCCCGCTGCCTTGGTCTCCTCTCCTGACAAGCTGGACAGACTGAGTTCCTCGGAGCTGAAGGTGAAGGTCTAAGTTAGTCTGTCATCTACACCATAATTTTCTACTGTTTAGAAAAATAATAAATGTGTAAAAAAAGAAAAAAAGGAAAAGAAAAGAAAAGTGTCAATCTAGACTGAAAAGAAAAACAAAGGAAACAAAAGACACAATAATTACTCTGTCACCCTTACTCACCATACCAATCACTCACCCTTAGTCCCTTACTCACACTAACAATCCCTTATTTATCCCAAATACTCTATTACTCAACCCTAACAGTCCCTTACACACCCAAATACTCCCTTACTCATCCTAAAAGTCCCTTACTCACCCTAACAGTCCCTTTCTCAGCCTAATACCTGACTCACCTTAATACTCCCTTACTCAGCCTAATACCCTCTTATTCACCTCAATACCCCCTTACTCCCCCTAATAGCCCATTACTCACTCTCAGCTCCTTACTCACCCTAACCTCCCCTGCATTGTCTTGCCACGAGTACAAATATCACGACACACCTACCTCTCCCTCTCCCTTTACCTTAGCACCTGTATGCCCTCTGGTCACTGGTGTGCTCGCGTCACGCGGACACACCAGTGACACGCCCCAAGAAACACCCAGTACACCCCACCACATGGTCCCAATAAACAGGAAAAATAAAACTACATCACGTCCATTTGTCAACAATTATTCTTGGGGGCGAATCTCAGCCTCACTTCCTTATTTCCCTGTCATTCTCCTATTTCACTGCCTATTTTGAATTTCCTGGGGTAGTTTTCCACCACTTTGTCATGTACGTATGGAGAAATGGTGCAGAAAGACAGGACTTACTTCATAATGGTGGAAATAAGAAGCGAAGCAGAAACAGCTCGGTAAGGTTATGGCGGGCGCTTACTACACCAACACTGGCGTGCTGAAGGACGGCGTGCAGGCCATATCACTTGTAAGGTTATTTTGGTATTATGAAGTGTTTTATCCTTCAATCTATATATCACTTATTCAGTATGGACAATTATGCTACCGTTATCATTTATATTTTTGTAAGGCCATTTAATTTAATACATTATTATTTTTACCTGCAGCAATAAGTGCTGTCAACTTGTCAAGCTATTAGCTAGTAAGTTATTTATTAAACATTATCATGTAAATTTACTAACACAATATTTAGATTTTTAAGAAAATATCTTAATACTCATTACTTATGTTATTTTGATAAGGAAACGTTGTAGAAAATGCCACAAAACTTCCATTAAGATTATATCATTTTTTTGGAATTCCAGCAAAATGATTGAAAACAATTTGTAGTATAATTTTTATAGCACATACATAGATACTGGTTACCAGAAGACAAATAAACCCACTAAGAATGTACAATGGCGACAAATTGTAGTAAGCATCACTTCAAAACTAAACCAAACAATAATAAGATTGAATAAATTGAATCTCAAACAGCTGTACCACCATACAGTAGGAAGTGCCTACTGTCACTAATAAACATTGCGTAATATCTCGCCCTCCTTACTACGGTAGTGTTGCCAGATGGAGTATCAGTACAAAAAAACTCCTTAAGAAAACTACGAATTTTCTTAGTAGATATGCGTGGGTAAAACGAATTATTCAGTGTCGATATTGATAGTTACTCGAAACTTTGAAAGACACCGTGTCACTGTATTTTGGTTTGAGACGAGAAAAGTAGTTTGTAGATATCTTTGTCAGGACACTGTTTTTGGACATGTGTGTGTGTGTGTGTGTGTGTGTGTGTGTGTGTGTGTGTGTATCTATCTATCTATCTATCTATCTATCTATCTATCTATATATATATATATATATATATATATATATATATATATATATATATATATATATATATATATATATATATATATATATACACTTTTTTATCTATTTTTTCCGGTTACATCTCCGCCCCTAGATGGTGACAGACTCGTCTCAATCCTTCTGTGCAATGAGAGGCAGATGTGCACCGTGTTCTGTTTTAATCGTTACGTTGCCTGCCAATTCCAGTATTTTGGCACACAGATCCTCTAATATCGTTGACATAATTACAGGGGCTGTGCTCAGTGTCGTAGCTAATGGGGGGCGGGGGATATTGAGGGAGTGGTCCACCTTGGGCGGCATTTTTTGGGGGGTCCTCACAGTTGTGCGTGCTATGGGTAATTAGGCCTAGGCTCATATTCTTGATACACATGACTAGATGTGTCTTCGTTCAATAAAGATAGTAGTAGTAGTCTTTTTTTAGATGGAAGGAAAGAGACAGGCAGACATGTATATATGTAGGTACACTGGTTATGCTTGCTTGGCGGTTGTTAACTTGTTACATTTGGAAGAAACAAGCATATAGTAACAAGCCGTAGCCTGGTTAAGACATTCACTGTCATCTAGGTAACTGTTCATGCGCGTGTTTCCAACAGTGAAGAACCAGTAGAATTCACTTAGTTATATCATTACTATTACTGCGAATATAAGTGGCTGAGATGTACTACCTATATCTATGTAGTAGTATCAATATAATTCTGATGGCAAACTTTCTTTTCAAATAATAAGGTAGTTAGTTAACCTGGCAAGTGTTGGTACGCTGATCCTGGCTGTGACATCATCCATCCTTCAGGTCAGTTTTTCCAACTCTTTCGTGGCGGGAAGAGGTGTGCGGGTTAGCAGTTATTGTACTTTAATGAGAAGCTTCTGGTTGAATTCACACGAGTTTTAAGACTCTTCTAGTGACATATTAGCAAGATTTCTACACTCCAAAAACTCTGGTTAAAGTGACACAGGATATCACAAGTGTTGTCAAGATTGTAGTGGCAGAATTAACCAAGACGTCTCCAAATCATCGTATTACTGGACCAAAGCCACGAAACAACCATAGACACAGGACAACGTGATCAAAGTGAGTGACACAGGTCTTGCCGTGTCTCAGTGTTCATTTTTAAGACAAGTCACAGCCAAGGGATAACTCAGCTAAGGTAAATCCTCAAATGCCTTCTGTCCCCTTTTTAAATGTCTGGATAAGGATCGAGGTTAAGCTTTATTATTCGTTATTTGGATATTTTTGATGTTATTTACCTATCATTTAGCTTTTCACATAGATAGATATCAATGCGAAAAGCTAAATGATAGGCCACCGCGGCCAGGTTTAAGTTTGGTGAAGGTGTTTATAATATAGAGGGGGGGTGTCCACCCGACAACAGACCCCATCGCCATCTTGGATCTCTTTTTAATCAGCCTTTCCAGCCTTATCTTTCACTATGATACACCTGTCTTGCCACAACATGCAGCTGCGTTACAAAGCCTTGATATCAGCTATTGAGATACACCAATCATGAGCAGGTTTAAGCTTGGTGAAGGTTTGAATGAGGTACAAGGAGGGGTCGACCCCTCCACGGACCCGCCGCCATCTTGGATATACCCCAGAATCCAGGATTATTTTTCTTTAATTTCTGGACAGTTTATTTGGGCTGAATAGTGAGATTTGATGCTTCCTACAAGTATTTCGCTGTGTATGAAAAGCTTTTTGTGTGTGTAGGGGACGCACCATGTTGCTGTCTGCGTTATTTTTGTGTTAATTAAGGGTGGTTTTTGGCGCCAAATTTTCTGGAACGTATATGATTTTTTTTTGTTTGAGCCAGTATCAAGTTCTTTTTGTTTTCAAAAAATCTTTCATATGTTTTTAAGTGTTTTAGTTTCCTATTCAGTGGAATTAAAGGAGAGTAGAATTGTTTTCTAACGGTGTTAATGTTCCAACAATAGTTTTAATGTTACACCTGTGAATTATTAATTTGTGGCTCTAATTCACTCAAAAATGTTGGAAAAGACTGTTCAAAAAATGTTAGTGTATTTCGTTCATCTGAAGTGAAAATAGGCTGATATTTATTATTTTTAGGGGATGGTCAAGGCTCCAACATTTTGTTTATAGTTCTTTTGAAAAATTTTAAATATCACTAGATTGTGGAATCTCTTTATATTTCTAATGTTAGTTAAAATATGTGCCAAGTCAAAATATGTACAACATTTGGGTCTGGCGGCGTTTTTTCGAGGGGTCATTTTCAAAATGGTTTACATAACGAAGAAATGCCAAGCCAGCCTGTGACGTCATCACCCCACCGGACCAGGCTATGACGTCATCAGCCCATCGGACCAGGCTATGACGTCACGACGGTTCCCCAGTTCCCTTCCCTTCTTGGTTCTCTTTGTTCATATGTACCATGATTTACTGTGTTCATATCGTGTGTGTGTGTGTGTGTGTGTGTGTGTGTGTGGGTGGATGTGTGTGGGTGTGGGTGTGGGTGTGGGTGTGTTCCCCTGTCTTTGGTTGCATACATTGTGTGTGTGTGTGTGTGTGTGGATGTGTGTGTGTGTTGGTGTGGGTGTGGGTGTGTGTGTGTGTGTGTGTTCCCCTGTCTTTGGTTGCATACATTGTGTGTGTGTGTGTGTGTATGTATGTGTGTGTGGATGGGTGGGTGTGTGTGTTCCTCTCTCTTTGGTTGTATACATGGTGTGTGTGTGTGTGTGTGTGTGTGTGTGTGTGTGTGTGTGTGTGTTCCTCTGTCTTTGGTTGTATACATTGTGCGTGTGTGTGTGTGTGTGTGTGGGTGGGTGGGTGGATGGGTGTGTGTGTTCCTCCGTCTTTGGTTGTATACATTGTGTGTGTGTGTGTGTGTGTGTTCCTCTGTCTTTGGTTGTATACATTGTGCGTGTGTGTGTGTGTGTGGGTGGGTGGGTGGGTGGATGGGTGTGTGTGTTCCTCCGTCTTTGGTTGTATACATTGTGTGTTTGTGTGTGTGTGTGTGTGTGTGTGTGTGTGTGTTCCTCTGTCTTTGGTTGTATACGTGGTGTGTGTGTGTGTGTGTGTGTGTGTGTGTGTGTGTGTGTGTGTGTGTGTTCCTCTGTCTTTGGTTGTATACGTGGTGTGTGTGTGTGTGTGTGTGTGGTGGGTGGGTGGGTGTGTGTTTTCCTCTGTCTTTGGTTGTATACATTGTGTGTGTGTGTGTGTGTGTGTGTGTGTTCCTCTGTCTTTGGTTGTATACGTGGTGTGTGTGTAGGTGAGTGGGTGTGTGTGTTCCTTTGTCTTTGGTTGTATACATGGTGTGTGGGTGGGTGGGTGTGTGTGTTCCTCTGTCTTTGGTTGTATACATGGTGTGTGTGTGTGTGTGTGTGTACTCAAATTCGTGTCATTCATCAACAAAAATAATGATATCCCATACACTGTAAAGAAGCGCGTGTTTGAGTCTGCACTTACATCAACATTGATATATGGATGTGAGTCTTGGGTGGGAGCGGATGTGAAACCTATGTCAAAACTTTACAACTGGACCTTGAAAACCCTGTTGGGAGTGAGGCGTTCAACATGTAGTGATGTGTGTTTGTAGAGTCTAGACAGCATAAATTTTTTAACAAAATGTGGCAGGAAAGATCCGGGTATAATGATGATCCTTTGGCATTTGTATTTCACTTAGTTATCTCTACAAATACAGTGATAGAAAGATTAGTGAGACAGTTCATTAATAATGTCCCTAAAAAGTATTGTGATATCATGATATGCATGATGTGATACAAGATATTGTAAGAAGTGACTCTTCCAGACGACAGACGTATAAAGACATTAATCCTGAACTTACAGTTCATGATGTTTATAGAATTAAACACACAATTAGTGAAAATCAACGACTGTCTTTTGCAAGATTTCGTGTGAGTGGACATTCCTTAATGTGTGAAACAGGGAGGTGGAACAGACGAGGCCGCGGTCGACTCCCTCTCGAAGAGTGTGTGTGTCTGTGTGGTGATGTTCAAACTGAGAGACATGTTGTGGAGAATTGTGTATGGACTCATCACATTAGAGACACTTATAACTTTACAACAATGGAAGACCTATTTAATGACAATTTTGCACCTGATGTGACTTGTAGAATAATTCACCTGATCTTGTCAACTTACTATTAAGAAGATTAACAAATCACCAGTGTTTTGTGAATGTTATTGTATAGTTTTAATTTTACTGAAAATATCTGGACTACGGAATGTGACTCATGTAATGCTATATGTACACCTTAATTTACTAATAAGTGTTTGTGAAAAGAATATTGTACTTGCTGTGGTCAATAAAACTAACTAACTAAACTGTGTGTGTTGGGTGGGTGTGTGTGTTCCTCTGTCTTTGGTTGTATACATGGTGTGTGTGTGTGGGTGAGTGGGTGGGTGGGTGTGTTCCTGTCTTTGGTTGTATACATGGTGTGTGTGTGTGTTCCTGTCTTTGGTTGTATACATGGTGTGTGTGTGTGTGTGGGCGGGTGGGTGGGTGTGTGTGTTCCTCTGTCTTTGGTTGTATACATGATGTGTGTGTGTGTGGGCGCTCGTTTTTTTTTTTTTTTTGTGTGTATGTGTGTTCCTCTGTCTTTGGTTGTATACATGGTGTGTGTGTGTGTGTGGGCGCTCGTGTTTTTTTTTTTTTTCGTGTGTATGTGTGTGTTCCTCTTTGATTGTATATTCGCATTCCTCTTTCGATGTATCGTTGTACAGATAATGTGTGTGTGTGTGTAATTCACCTCGGTTGACTGCTGGTCCCCAGCCAGTCTTCCCCATTACGTGTGTGCGTGCATGTGTATTCGCATTCCTCTTTCGATGTATCGTTGTATAGATAATGTGCGTGCGTGTCGTCCAGCTATCATACCTCTAGCTAGCTTCACAGGTAGGTCAGCAAGAGACTATCAATTAAACCAGGGATTCTTAGTGAAAGTTGTCATCGTTGGTGATGTGCAGTCATTAAAAGTTCTTAATTGAATGGATACTCACCACTCTTCGATCTTTCCTTGTTCAAATGATATAAATAGCAACGCTATTCAAAATGAATATGTATTTAGATTCAGAAGGAGAGAGAGACTCTGGCTCTGGCTGGTTGTGGGAAATGATCTTGAATGTAGTATAAGAATAGTCTCTAATTGATAAGCAGATAGAAAAGTGATAAATAGAAACATGATGAGCAACATTAAATAAATGAATAAGTAAATAAACAGATCTTAAACTTTGCAATGTCATTAGTCTCCCCTCAACAATTTAAAACTACTAAATAAGACATTTCTTTTACCTACATAGGAATTTTGGGTTTATTGGTTATAGATATTAATTACTGCTTATCATTGATATCATGTTCTTTCCTGCAGGCCTTTCACACAAAGCATGGTCCATAACCATGTTCATTTGTGTAACCCATTTATTTGTACTACTTAACATGTACTTCTGTTTCTTCCCTTCATAATTTTTCCTTTTTTTTTTTTTTCCTAATGCTAAGAGGAGTTAATCTAGATTTAGAACTTTTTTTGATGGGATGCAATAAGGGATACTAGATACAGTGTTGCCAGGAATCATTAACCTTTTTATTGCCCTGAAGAAATGATGGCCTTCCTTCTTTCCTCTCTTGAATTGAGTTGTAATTCTTCTACATGTTTGTATTATGTCTTTCCAAAAGCTGGTTCAAATTGTTTCAACAGCTCTCTCTCCATCTCTGAGATTCCTGAAGGTAATTAAGTGTCACCCTTTTGAAACTGTTTGTGTTTCTCTTCTCCTATAAAGGGGTCTGTCTCAAATCTTATCTTTGTCATCATCCTCTAATATGAGTTAGTCTCCATTTTCCTTTGTTTTCCACTTCATGTAGGTGTCACTCTCATCCTCCTGAAAGGTCCTGCCTAGCGCCCATCAGTGCTGTCAGGTGTCCCAAGCACCTCTGCTGTCTCGTTAAATCTGATCCTACGTCTGGAAGGCGAGGTGAGTTTCATTGAGGTCTTCCACATTCCAAACTTGTATCCTTGCTGCTGCTTCTGGATCCCCTGTTGAAGTCCCTGAGGCTTCTGCAGTCCCCTTCCCACTGGGGTACTTTGTGCTGGCAACACAGAGCTACGGACAGGAGTGGTGGTTGCATGATGACGAAGCCTTGGTGTTGTGGTGCTGGCAAAACTAGACAGCCTTACACCCCTTGCCCCTTGATTGGTGATGACTGCCTGCTGGGAGGGCCTCAGTGTCTGCACCAGAGATGTCCTTGCAGAAGGTGCAACACTTTCCAGGGTGTTGAAGGTACACTGTGTGCCAGCCTTGGTAACTGTAGAGTGCATGGGATGCTGCCAAGTTAATCCTGTGATTCCTGTGGGTCTCTGAAAGTGCTGGCCAGACACCAGTGAGGAGGAGGATGATGAGGAGATGGAAGGAACAGGGTTGATGCATCTCGCTTTCTCCTGCATGAGATTTGATGAAATACTTCTTTGAGGACCACTCTGAGAACCAGGAAGCAAGGCACCAGTAGCAGAGGAGTGAGGATGAGGGAGAGATGGAAGACCATAAACAAAGGGACAAGGAGGTGGGAGAGGATGGGAAGAACGAGGACGAGGAAGAGGCTGCTGAGAGGACATGTGATGGGATTGGGAAGGACGTGCATAAGGAAGAGTAGGAGTAAATCTAGGATACATTTGATGTGTGGTGGTTGTGTTGGAACAAGGGTATTGAGCACTAGAGGAAGAGAAGGAGCAAGAAGCAATGGAAGAGGTGGTGGTGATAAGTGAGTGGTGCTGGTGTTGTCTTGATGGTACAGGTGTTGTTTGTGCCTCCTGTTGGGATGTGGTGGCTGGATGGGTAGTAGGGGGTGGCTGGTTGGCCAGGATGTGCTGTAGGAGGGGACGTCTCTCATTCTGAAGGCAAAGATGAAGAATAAGGAGACCAAGTTGATATGTCTGATAAATAAACTAAAGAATGTGTGGTTTTGAATTTTTTTTTTTTTATGTATGTTACACAAACTACATCTCAATATATTAGTTACCTTTCCAAATGTGGATATTAACTTTTCAACATTCCCTGTGCTCCATTAGCATTAACCCCTTCAATACTGAGACACATTTTTACCTTGATATTTGAGTATAATTAGACCGTTTTATTGACATTAGGATGGGTCTATGGAGGTTAGAAGAGTAATGGCCACAGTCTTCACTATTTCAATTCCCCACATAAGTTTCTGAAGTTGTATAAAATTAGCAAACAGAAAACAGAATGGAAAAGCGTCATGGTACTGAAATGGTTAAAATATATTAAGGTTTCAACAATCACTTAAACTCTTTGCTCACCACTCAACACATTTTACACCAACACTACACATTACAACACTCTGCCACATCAAGGAATACACTCACTACTTACTGAAGGATCTGGTGTGGGTGGTGCAGGATTCCTAGTGAAGGTGCGAGGGGTGGAGGGAGAGGGACCAGTCTTTCTTCCTGAGGTCCTTGTCTTTTCTGCAGTCACGCCCTTCCCTCCATCATTGGGATGAGCGTGAGTGTCTGAGAGATCACCTTCATTACCCCAGTTGATGTCCCTCAGCATTTCATTGATGTATTCCTCCGCATCCATGTCTAGGTTGGAATTTTCATGTCCCTGTTCAGTTGGAGATGCACTGAAGGAGGTGGAGGGTATGTGGGTCCTTTGCTTCTTCAGGATGGTGTCTGCTAATGGCTCCTTGCTGCCCTTTGGTCTTTTGTGACTTGTGGAGTGGGAATTTGGGGTTCCTTCAGGTAACTCAGACAACCTGCAGCACCAAGATTCAGTCAACATGGGTGATGCATATTACTATTTAAGTTTACATGTAGGAAGGAAGTTGGTAGCATTATTGTTTTTCAGATTTTATGTATTATGTTTCTTTTTGTCAATGAATTATGTATGTATCACTACTACTACTACTACTAACTACTATGGATATGTAATAAACACTTAAGGAAAGGTGATATATGGAGTGCATATGGCATTTTATCACAAACAGATATAGGGTACGTATTAAAAAAAATAATGCTTCTCTCTCTCTCTCTCTCTCTCTCTCACCCATATTTATCCACCAGTTGCTTCCACTCCTCCTTCATGGCCTCCAGTGCTGCCATCAGGTACTCCCTCTCCTGCTGCAGGTCACTCAGCTTGTCTTTAAGTCTGTTGAGTGGGGAAGAACAGGATAACATGATCTAATGGCTTTACTTTACAGTTTGAAAGGAAGGAAGAAAGGAGGGAAGGAAAGAACGAAGGAGAGAAGGATACTTGATGAAAAGTTACAGCAGCTTCTTTCCTAATTTGGAGAGAGAGAAAAAAAAAGGTGTTTCTAGAATAAAACCAAATTAGTTAGTGAAGCACGTCAAGACAGAATATACAAAAAAAACAGAAAATTCAAGAACATTAATTAATATTGTATCAACAGCAATAACAACAGCAGCCTCACCCTTTTGCCTCCTCCTGCTCTTCACTGGGGCACTGGTACAATGAATCTCTCCTTTCCTCCAACAAGCGAGTCTCACTTTTCACAGACTCGGACTTCTCTTTCAGTTCTGCTATGGAGCGTCTCATCTCCTCTTGTTCCTCCTCCTCTTCCTTGACTCTCTTCTCCAGTTTCTCTCTCTCCTTGTCCATGTCCTCGAGTACTTTGATCTCTGGAAATAAGGTTCAAGAGCGAGAAAGTGCGTGTGCTAGTGTCATTACTATTTATTACATTATTCTCATCATTATCACCATCATCACTATACCACAGTTCTGTCTCGTCTCCTCCAAGGTCAGCTGTGCCACCTCCTGCAGTATGGCCTCCCGCCGGGCAGGAATGGCAGGGTTGTCCAGCCTCACCTTGCTGTAGTGGTCCCTCAGCATTTTCTTGGTCCACGCCCCTGTCGCTTCCTTTTCTCTGCTAATCTCGGCTTCCTGTAAGTGTTGGAGAGTGTTGTAGGAGGAGAGTGAAGTAGTAGTAGTAATAGTGTTGGTGGTGGAATAGTATATCCTGTTTCGCATTTTGTAACTATATATATATATATATATATATATATATATATATATATATATATATATATATATATATATATATATATTCTTATTTTTTTGTCATTTACTTTCAAAGAGGCATTCACAACAATAATTAATCATATTTCTTAACGCCAGTACAGCATAACACACTATGATGGTTAAGCAACTATTATTATTATTATTATTATTATTATTATTATTATTACTACTACTACTACTACTACTACTACTACTACTACTACTACTAGAGTCTTTTCATCTCACCAACTGCTGGAGACATTCTTTCCTCTCCTGCTCCACCTTGATCATCTCCTTCTCCAGGTGGCGGAGGAGAAGGAGGTTGGAGGACAGACGAGTCTGGGTATGGATGAGGCTACGGCGTGTGCGCAGAATCCCCTCCTCCATTTCTTTATTCTCAGTGAGGAGGGAGATACGCTCACGCTCATATTCACGTATAGCCTTGTGCACTGAAGAAAATTTAGTAGTAGTAGTAGTAGTAGTAGTAGTAGTAGTAGTAGTAGTAGTAGTAGTTATCTCACGCTACAATGAACCTTTCAGTAAATAACGACAAGAAACTAAGAAACGCGTTGCTTAAAATTTATACGTACAAGCTACTCGTTTCCCTTGCTGCTCTCACCTTGATCTAGCTTCCTCTTCCTGTTCGCTATTTGATCCTCCATCGCCTCGATTTTGTGGAGGATCACGTCAAACACCTCCAGGTTTTTTTCAGCCATAATGAAGCGGAGAAAGAATAGTGCTTCTAAAACTCAAATGGTCGCGATCAGCTGATTATCGGCGGCGTGGCGGCGGGTTGTTCTCCTCGAGTGTTGGTTTCTAAGAGTTCATGATTGATTGATTGATTGATAACTTTAATTGTGTATCAGTATACACAGAGTTTAGTATACGTATATTGTGCTGTTTGACTTTGACTTTGCTATTCTACTATTTTGGTTTATATACATATTACTTTATCAATACAACCATTTGATTATCTGTATATACACGTCATCTTATTCACTTTTTCAATATTTAAAGCCAGTGGCCAAGAACAAAAGATGGCAAAAAAAGAAAGAAAAAATCTTGAAAAGTAAGAAAATAGGCCAAAAGGAACTACAGTTAACGTTGAAGCAGGAGAGCGATAGAAGATATTGAAAGAAACAATTTTTATTGATAGTTTTATGAGTGAGTGAAATTATTGAGAAGGACAATTGTCATATTTTCTATGATACTATGAAGTGAAGAGACAAAATATTGCGATCTCAACAGCTGAAAACATTACGATGTGAGAACATGCGTTCGATTTACGTCAGTGGAGTACCAAGCGGGCCCCTCACTGACTTCTAGCGCCTTATAACTGGCACTTTATATTATGCGCACAGAGCAACTGTAACATGAGCCATTTATCTGATATAGAGAGTAATTATAGTTTCTTTTATAAACCAAAATAAGGAAAACAATGTTTGACCCCTCGTTTATCGTCTCATTTTCAAAGCAGATAAAGCTTCAAGCTACAGAGGAAGAGAACCATAGAGATGAGTCATTTGATCTCGGCACAAATTAAGATAAAGATATGAGGTGTCCTGTACTGCTGGGTAGACACATAAGGCGAGCATTGTACGTCTGATCCCATGGCATTGCCATCTAGACGAAGTGATGTTGATGAAGATAAACTCAATAGTGATAAATGGTTTACTTAGGTAGCACACGTACGGTACTTTACCTAGGTACAAGTAATATTATTCATTTCACCTGATAATTGTTACATAGCAGATATAAATATGCATGAATTAAAGTGCACTCAGATAATTCCTCGGGAGATGAGGTGGTGCTATTAAAGATAAGAGAGAGAGAGAGATACGCTAAAAAGAATCTAAGATGGACTGGTCTATAAAAATATATTAAGTAAATAATGGAATCTACATATTAAACTATATTCAAACAGTAAATGGAGAGATAAAGTTAAGCCGAGTAAAAATAAAAACAACACTATTAGATGCTCATTTGGTGTCTGTTCTGTGAGGTGTCAACATGGCTGGAATGCGGTTTCAGTATGACGAGTCTGGCTCAACGTTTTTCTACTTTTTAACCAGCTTTCTGGGCCTGGTGCTCCTCCCCTGCACGTTTTACTTCTGGCCTGATGGCGCCAAGGAAGGTAAAGGCTTGAAATGACCGAAATACTAGTTAAGGAGGTGACAAATGACCATCTTTCTTTTTTTGACTTCCAGCTTTTTGTCTTATTTTGATGTTTTTATGTGATTTATGTGCGTGTGCTTGTGTGTAAGGAGTTGTTGGGGTGTAGGGTTGCAGGGTAAGTGTAGGAGTGGTGGCTGACAGGGTGTGTTAGAGGAGTATTAGGATATATGGGTCACATAACGGGACCGGCCTCCACTCTACCATACAATTCACAAGATCTTCCCATATATGTTACCCTTTTATTGTGTTTTAATTAGATAGCGGTAGTGATTCCTTTGTTCCTCTTTGTATTCGTATTCCAGAACCTACAAGTGGTCTCCCTGTCCACATAATCTCTAATTGGTTTGTTTATCAATTAAATCATGTTTACACAGTTAAGTCTTCATACTAATTTCTTATTTGTTTTTTGTCTTGTTTTTCGTTCTAGAAGCTACATCTGGTCTCTCCCTATCCACATATTTTCAAATTCGTGTATTTTCACCTTATTTTATGTTCAGGTTTCTACTTTGCAACAATTATTTATCAACTCTTATAATGCTTTGATTCCAACAGCTGTAACTGGCTTCTCGTCCATACATTGCATAATAGTACATATTTCTGTATTTTTTATTGTATGTATGGTTGAGGTTTTGTTATTACATCAATTTCACTTAACATTTAACAACACAGGTCCAGTAATTCACGTCAAGGCTGCACCATCAACAGCTTTCATTGTTTTTGTTGTTATGTTCCTTATTTTGTGTATTTCCTGATTTGACTCCATCCTCAGACTTTCCTCTTATGCTTTTCACAGAGGAGAGAGACAACTGTGAAGTGTTCCAGAGAAAACAGGCAAGACTCAAGAAACCGGAGAAATGGAAAGGTCTCCGCAAAACCACACAGTGAGTTGATTGTTCCCTTTATGTCCTTGTTACCTTTGAGAAATAAGTTTTTTTATTTAAGATGGAAAAACTGGCCAAGGGTAACATGAAATAAGAAAAGGCCCACCTAGTTCCCAGTCCCCTTGCAGGTTTGAGAGAGAGTTAACCCCCCAAAAAAAGATAAATGTTTTGATACCTCTCTTTTAAATGAAGTCAAGCCATAGGAAGGTGGAAATACAGAAGCCGGCAGTGGGTTTCAGAGTTTTACCAGTGAAAGATCCAGTGTCATTCTGTACTTGTCTTTGTTTTATTGCATTCTCTGTGCCTTTTTTATTATTTTTGTTACGTGTTTTAGGATTCTCTTTGTTGTGTTGGTTTTGTTGTTCCTTAGCTACGTTTAGTGTGGAGGAAGCTCAGTGTGTTTGGTGAGTGGTGAAATGTGACTCGGTATTTTATCTTTCATTACTTCACTGTCATTATTGTGTGTTACTGATGAATGTTACGTTACAAATTTGTGGAAGTTATGAATGTGCTAATTTTGTGTTTTGTCTTTATTTGTACTTGCTGAATTTGTTATTATTTTTTACTCATGAATTTCTTTTAGAACATAACTTACTTATGGTTGTGTATCACTTTTATTTATTTCATTCCAGGTGATTCTTCAAGCCAGTTGTTGTTCATAATTTGACTTGTGTATTTTCCTCAAGCTTATTTTTATGATGACTCTCTTTATTTCACTCCAGCCAAATCTTCAAGCCAGATAAAGTGTCATTAACCTTTTGACTGCAATGGGGTTGTAGCTTATTAACTAATACAGCATTAATTAAAAGAAAAAATATGAAAGATAACCCTGACAGTAGTAGGTCTGAGTAGAAACCTCAAAATATCACAAAGTTGCCAGAATTTCTCTTAGTAATGTCATCTAAGATTATGTAAATTGAGATGAGTCATAGTGTCACCAGTAGTTGAGGTTAACCACTGCAATATCATGGCACATTTCTATATTTATTCTACCTACTATTTGGTGATTTTATTTGGCTTCAGAAACTTACATGGGGATTAAAATAGTGAAGACTGAGGCCATTAATCTTCTGACCTCCATAGACTTTTCCTAATATCAATAAAATCATCTAATCACACAAAACTTAAGATAAAAATGCATCCCAGTAGTTAAGAGATTAATTCAGCAACATGACCTTGATTGATTTATTTTTATTTATACCATGTGGGCTTTTCACAGGAATTTGTGGGCTAAAAGGGGATACTTTTTGGGGTAACTCCCATCTGAAAGCCCACCCGCTAGGAAACCCTTGCCCCGAGTGAGGAAGCCCTACCTACACTCGGACCGTAGACAGGAATCGAACCTGTGCGCTTGGAGACCCCTTGGACCCCAAAGCACGCATGGTTCCACTGTACCACGGTGGTCTTCTAACCTGGCATGTCATTCTCTCCCTCAGACGAATACTCATCATCATTGGTTGGGTGCTGATGGCCATTCTGGTGTACAAGCTGCAGCAGTTTGACTATGAATACGCCAACTTTGACCCTTATGACATCCTAGGGGTCAGCATGGTGAGTCAAGGGTTGTGGAGGGGTCACTAGGAGTTAGCATGGTGAGTCACAGGTCAGGGGAATTATTCTGAGGTCAGCTTGGTGAGTCAAGGGTTGAGAGGTCATTTTTGAGGGTCAGCATGGTGAGTTATGGTTCAGGTGGGGTCATTCTAGGAGTCAGCATGGTGAGTCACAGGTCAGGGGGATATTCTAGTGGTCAGCATGGTGAGTTATGAGTTAGGAGGTCATTCTAGGGATCAGCATGGTGAGTCACAGGTTAGTGAGTCTGTTTCCCTATGCATCTTTCCTCTTCATTGATTGAGTTGGTTGTTGACTGCAATGGACACCTGATGAAAGAAAGGTATTATTTGTTGTGTAAACTTTGAGAGAGGCCTGTATGTGTGTGTTTTGGTGATTCATGTGTTTGTTTGGTTTTCAAGGATTTACGTGTTGTGTTTATTGACATGACAAGCACATTTGTGAAAAGTTGCCCTTGTTTTTTGTGCTTTTCTTGAATGTTGGAGATTTTTTATTTTATTTTTTTGTTATTTACTGATAGATTTATTTACTTATTTTAATTCATATGACTTAGATGTTGCACTAGTTGATATAAGAAGCAGAATGATGATAAATGGTTGTGAATCTTTGCTTTTATAATTTGGAGATTTGAAACATTGGTAGATAAAATTAACCATATATTCTCTCCCTTACACATTACCTTAAATGATGCAAGTCAATTGGATAACACTTTTCAGATATAAGTTTTTTGGTATTGCTTATCCCTTGGGAGTAATTGCCTTTCACTGATACAAACATTATGCTTTTTTCTGTTTTCTAGAGTTCCTCCTTAGTGGACATCAAGAAGGCATACCGTAAGCAGTCCCTCATATACCATCCTGACAAGCCAACAGGAGATGAACGCAAGTTTATGAGGCTGAACAAAGGTGAGGAACAGTCAGTCATCCCAGTAACACACATCCTCTCCTCTCACCTTATCATAATTCATAACTTATCCATATTTATCTGCAGGGAGTGGCTGAGGGAGTAGGAGTAGGCATGTGATAGGGCTGGATGTGTTACACTGAATACTTGAACACTGTCAGGCTCACTAAAGTTTGGTTCTTTTATCCCCACACATCTAATGCTTGTAACTCTTTCCTCCCCACCCACTCAACTTATCTTCTAATATCACTGTCCTTATCTTTTCTCACTTTCTTTAATTATTCCTATCTTGAACACTTGACTTGCCTGACTTTCTCACCTTTGTTATCTATCATTGCATACTTTTATTGCATACCTACCATTAGAATTTCCTTCTTTCTTTCTCTTCTACAGAACTTGCAATTTCATATGTTACTTATTTTGCCTTTTCTTGGATTCTTTCATCACAAATAACCTAATACAACTTCACCAAACAGCTGTATCATATAGAGATTCCCTCCATCCATAAGGCCAAACAGTTTCTTATATAGAGATGCCTTTCATCCAAAAACATAAAGTACTAAATCTAACCTAACCTAACTAAACCAACCTAACTCAACCTTACCTTACCTTACCTTACCTTACCTTACCTAACCTAACCTAACCTAACCTAACCTAACCTAACCTAACCTACCCTAATCCAGTAACTCCTTCCGTCCACAGCATATCGAGCTCTGACTGACGAGGATGCCAAGAGGAACTTTGATCGCTATGGCAATCCTGATGGTCCGGGGGCAATGCACTTTGGTATAGCACTTCCCTCTTGGATTGTGGAGAAGGAGAATTCTCTGTGGGTGCTTGGCCTCTACGGACTTGTCTTCATGATTGCACTGCCCACTGTGGTTGCCATCTGGTGGTACCGTTCCTCAAAGTTCTCCAATGATCAGGTGATTGTCTGCCACTTTCTCTCAACTGTTAGGAATTGTTACTGTGCTTAGTCTTCTGCTCTTTCCTCAGTTACCAGTTACATGCATGTTCTCTATCACTGCACCCATAAGCCTTCTTATATGTCTTCTTTATGCAAAGTTTATTAATCGCCAGTGTCCTCCAACATACTCTCCAACCACTTCAGTCTTGCCTCCGTAACTCTCTAGTGTTATGGCTGGGATACATTTGTTCCTGGTTGTCTGTTACCATAATAATGTTCCTGATGTAAAGTCAAGTCATTTTATAGCTGTCACCAAGTCACATGCAGAAATAAATTGACATAATGTATTTAATTGAAGGTCCTTGACAGATGGGTTTCAAACATTTGATCATATGTTTTGTTATTACACAGGCACCTCTAACCTCTAAAATTCCCATTTCACTTGCCATATTCTCACAGGTGCTTCTGGACACAACACAGCTGTACTACTACTTCTTCCACAAGACCCCTCACATGGTGTTCAAACGTGCCCTCATGGTGCTAGCTGCCTCCTTGGAGTTTGAGAAGGGACACAACCCGGAGATTGTGGTGAGTGACAGGGTAGATGAGATTGCTGTGTCATTCAGTAATGTTTGTGATTGATGAGGATTTAGGTTAGGTTGACATGAAATAGTATTTTAGTTTTACATCAAGGTCTCCAGAGAAGTAGACAATAACCACAATAGTAGCAATAAAGATAGCAAAAATGACCAAACTACTCCTCACATCTTCTGCAGGAAAGACCAACAGACAATATAGAACTGCCACAGCTTATCAAACAACTGCCCAACCTCGGGGAGAAGAACAAGGAGCGGCCGCTGTGCTTTGCTTATTCCATGAAGGCGCGCTCCCTCCTACATGCTCACCTGTCCCGAATGAGGCTCCCAGCTGAAACTCTCGACCAGGACCGCCTCTACATTGTCAAGTGAGTGGCTAGTGAAAGTGTGTTTAATCAGTAAAGTGTCTTGCTATATATGTAGTTGATCTTGAGTCTCTTAATGTGCCTTGTTGTATGTCATGCTTTGGAGTAACACAATAAGGGCTTTCCAAAATTTTTTTCAGTATTTCATTATATTCAAAACAACACAAAATAACATATTATCTTATTCCCTAAATTTATTGCATCCTTCAATCATATGCTATTATGTTCATTCTTATTACCTAATGCAAATACTGATGACCATCCTGCAGGTGCTGCCCCATACTGATCCAGGAGATGGTGACGTGTGTGGCTCAGCTGATCATGTTGGCACACGCTGGCCGCATCTCCCGCCTCCCGTCGCTTGACACCATTGAGGCCTGCATGAAGTTGTCCCCTCACATTGTGCAGGCACTCTGGGACTCCAAGAACCCACTCCTGCAGCTGCCACATGTCACCGAGGACTCCCTCAGGTGAGTATAAGACAGTGAATCTCATGTGACACAAGCAAAATGAATCTCTCTTTCTTGAATGCTTTCATTGTAGGACTGTGTATAAATGCCACAGTGGTGATCATTCATATTAACATCAGTTTTAGTAATGATGTAGAATTACTGTGTGAATATCGTTAGAATCTTGAAAATGGCCTTGAAAAAATTAACAATTTCAACTACAATATACTAGGTGTAAAAGATAAGACAAAATGTTTAGAAATATGTTCTATTGTATGACAATGCAGGGCAAATTTCAAAACTGACCTTTGTCCTCGTCCAGGCATTTTGTCAGCAAGCGCCGGCCAGTGAAGACCATAGAGCAGCTCATTGCTCTGCCGGCCACTGAGCGGCGCCACGTGCTGCGCTCCCTGTCTGAGGAGGAGTTCAATGAGGTGATGATTGTGTGCCGTAGGATGCCCAAGATTGATATGGAGGTCAACTATGAAGGTGAGAGAGAAACTCTTGAGGCTCTTGCTGGTGGTGGTGGTGGTGGTGATGTACAGATGTTCCATATGTGTAGGAGACATTCAGAAATTCACATTGATGATAAGTATATGACTTTATTTACATTACTTCTCCTATCAGTGGTGGATGATGATGACAGTGGAGTGTTCACTGCCGGTGCCATTGTCACCGTCACCGTCAATCTGCGCCGACAAACCATGGGGGAGGTGTACGAGCACAGCCTGCAGGAGGGGGAGCCCACTAAGGTGGAGGGAGGGCAGGAGAAGGAGGAGGAGCCAGCTGCTACCACTGTGGTGAGCATGACTTGTGGTACTTCACTGTGTTGCTAGTAAAGAGATGAAAGCATGGTCAGTTTAGGTGAAGTGACATGCCAGTAAATTAAGGAGGAAGAGGAGGATAGTGATTTAGAAAGACATTGTGTCAAGAATTACGCTTGAAAAGTGTGCTTAGAGTAACTAGAGAAAGAAAAGATGAATGGTTAAAGAAGTGTGGTATTATGAAATGTTCTGTTGTTCTTTCAGGCCAAGAAGTCTGGATGGAAGCCAAAGACACAACCAAAGAAAGGAGGGAAGTCTAAGGCTAAAGCTCAGCCACAGAAGAAGAAGCAGCAACAGCAACAGCAGCAGCAGCAGCAACAGCAGCATTCCAACAAGAAGGAAGAAGAAGGTCAAGAGAAGAGTAAGAAACACAAAATTGGTCTGTTCCTCCTCCCTTTTTTCCTGTTTTCTGTAGCCTTTTGGATCATGGTGAATATAAACTCAAAATTTTAATTGTTGAATTGGCTTTTGGTTTTTCTTAATGAACTTGCAAGATGCTTATGGTGATGGCTTGGTTCAGACATGGAATACTATGTTTATGCTACATACCTCATTTATTTTCAGCTTATTTGCCTGAGTCATGTCTATATATAAAAGAAATACAATATAGCCTTTATTTGCTGATGCCTTAACTTTTCAACTTTGTATTTACATATTCATTCTTTTGAATTTTATCAAATGCATTATGGATGATCCTTCTGCTGGTCAATGCCCCCTGCTAAGGTGCCCCTGCATCCAAACTGTCTCCCTGTGGCTGTCATGCATGCCTACCCCCTTCTGCTGCCTCCTGGTGGTGGTTTCCCTCTCGGCCTCTCTTGACATCTTTCCCTGCATCTGGCCATTCCAGCATGACCTAAAAAAATCAGCTGTTTCTTTCAATTTTCTTCATTTGCTTACTTTCTGATAGCTTTTCTGCCCCTAATGAAGGAGGAAATTGTTTGCATTTCTTATGTTTGTATTACTTGTATTTCATCATCATCTCTGCTGGCAAAGAGAAAGAAAGCTTATGAAAATTGTCCCTTTCTTGACTTATGTCCCTGAATTGGCTTTTGTTCATTAATAAACATGGAAATTATTGCTTTAAAGTTGTTAGTCAAAATTTTGAGGCACAAGTGGAATGTTTTGCCTCTTTGATTAATTAACTATGAGAGAAAATACCTAATTAATGCAGAGTCCGTCATGACATACAGGAAGCAAAATTTCAGTGCACTAGTGAGTTAACCAAACTGGAAAACCAATAACAGATGAAAAGGGACAAGGGAGCAATTAGTGAGGGAAGCAGAAGGCTCAGTCCTCCTGCTGAGGACCACTGGGGTAACCTTGGGGTGGTGTTGCAGCAGGTGGGGGCCAGCAAGTGGAGCGAGTGGAGGCTGTGGTGGAAGAGAAGGGAGAGCAGGTGACGGATGATGATGAGTCTGCCTCACATTCGGATGAGTCGCAGGCGGAGGAAGCCGACACAGAGTCCCACAAGGATGAGAAGGTAAGGGTTGTGTGACTTATGTCCTTTATGTTGAGTTGTGGATCTGGTTTCTGTCATCATTGTTGCTATGGTTCCACTAGCTTTCAACAATCACCTCCTTGATCATCTTAACCTGCTCCTCTTTTCCAGACACTCAGTGAAGAAAAAATATCATGCATCACCTTTCCATTTGTCCTGATATGTGAAAGTGTTACAACCATTTCTCACCCAATTCTTCACTGATTGCTGTGTATTTCATGAAATTGAACAATATTTTGGCACAGGTTATTTGGAAAACTTAAAGACACCATTAAGAAGTGATGAAGCAGCTCAAGTTTTTTAGTGTCTATACTTAATTTTTGTTTGGCCAGCTATGGAGCACTGTGTAACATGGTACACCACAAGACTTCCCTGAGTGTGAGTGGTGTGTGTGTGTGTGGATGTGTGCTGCTTTGTCTGGTCATACAGATAGATAGACTTTTTTTCTTACTTAATGAGGTCAAAGAATACTTAGATAAATATTAGAACTAGTATTATCTTAGTATTATTGTTAAAAAGATAATAACGAATGACAGAAACCTCAACAGCACTGATAACCACCTCCACCCTATAGCAGGCGACTGCGCTGGATGATGACGCAGAGTGGGAGAGATTCCAGAAGGGCCTGACCAAGAGGGAGAAGGCTCTGGAGGGGAAGTCAAAGATGTCCCACACTGTACACTGCCCCTTCTTCCCTGAGGACAAGCAGGAGTACTGGTGGACCTATGTGTGTGATAGGAAAAAGCACATGCTGGTTACTGCTCCATATCAGGTGTGTGGGTGTGGGGAATGTAGGTGTTGATAAGATGAAGTCACACAGCCTCCTCTAACATGAACACCTCTGAGTGAGCTACACAGGCACCTTATCTTGTGCATCACCTTTCTGTTTGACCAATAGGAGGGTTACATTCATAACTTAAAACACTTCACAAACGTACAAAACATAATATCTAAATTCAGTTACAATGTCTACCATCTTATAGCTCTACAGACGCACACATACAACTAAATAGATAGAGGTTTCATTATTTTATAGGTCACACAGTAGATAATACATAATGTGAGTTCATTTAGTCCATATATAAGATGAAATACTAAGTCATAAATCATCTGCCAAGCCATGTACTATTGTATTATATAGTAAAATTAGTGTTCTATATAAAGCAAGACTAGTAACAAAAAAGCTGTCTCAAACACACACACAAAAAAGACACATGCATTTTTTATTTATTTATTTATTTAATTTTTTTTATGCAGGAGAGGAAACTGGCCAAGAAAAAAAAAAAAAAAAAAAAAAAAAGTCCATACACACACAACCACTTCTCTTCTCAAAAACAAATCACCAACCTTGAAGTACTCAAAAGCACTATCTCAAACACTCATATAATACACACATACATAACCACTTCTCTCACAAACAGATCACCAGCCTTGAAGTACCCAAAAGTACTGTCTCAAACACACATACACATGCAAAACACACGCACGTAACCACTTCTCTCTCACAAACAGATCACCAACCTCGTAGACCAAGAAGAGGTTCAGCTCAAGTTCACAGCACCACCACGGCCAGGCATATACTCCTACCAGGTCTGCCTTCGGTCTGACTCTTACCTAGGCTTAGACCAAACCCAGGATATTAAGCTGGATGTCAAGGAGGCAAGGGAGATCCCCACTGAACACCCGCAGTGGGAGACTTCCAGTGACGAGGAGGAAGAGGATGAGAATGAGGTGGCCAGAGATGAGGGTGATGATTCCGAGTACACTACTGATGATGAGGTGACGGATGACAGTGGAGAAGAATGAGCAGGAACAGTAGAAGATGGAGGAGGAGGTTAAAGGTAGGGGGAGAAGGAGGAAGAGGGGTTTTGGGAGTGTGATCATTGGATTTATACTAAAGATGAGTGTATGGTTGATGAGCATATGGAAGTAAAAAGAAGGAGGGATTGGAAAGAGAGGAGGTAGATGCATGGAGATAACACACAGGAGCTAGAAGAGTTACAAGAAATGTATAGTTATGGAAAGAAACGAAGGAAGGAAAAATGAGAGAGATTATATAGATATATATAGTAAATGGGAGAAGGAAAATTGAGAGCCAAAGTAAAAGTATATTCACATCATGTCATTCCACACACCTATCTAATGCACACCGCACTGTTCATGTTCTGCCAGGATGTGATGCTCAGGTGCCCACAGTAAGTCAGGACTTTGGGGCGTGCAGTGGCAGTAACTCGTGGCCAGTTTATGTGGTGTCTAGATGTGATGTGAACTGATGACGTGGCACATTAGAGGCTGTTTTAGGCTATTAGGAGGACCAGACAGGAGGCCTAGTGTATATTTAGGCCTTCCATCTTCATCCTCATGGCTTGGTGTGTCGAGTTAGTCTGCGCCCATATGAGAGACATAGAGAGAGAGGTGGACCGGCCAATCAAAACTTGTCAGATGGTGTCGTGGATTAAATTCGCTCAAAGGAATGGAGTGAGATGTTTTTATTCCAGTAGTGTGTTGCTGCTGACTGTCTGGACGGTTGTTTTTAAGTTAATTTATATATGGGAGAAGGGATGGAAAGGTGCATGAAGACTTGGGAGATGGGCTGAAGATTAATTTAAGATATTGGAATACAGATACATCGTACTATAAGGGATTAGGCGAAGGGTTATGTAAAAACTAAACTTTTATTAAGGTGTATAAAATATTTATTGGATTATGTGAAGTGAAACCTTTCCTGAGAAGTGAGAAAATTCGTGAAAAGTTCCATAAAAGAAAAGTTTTTGGTGTATTATTAAAAGACTAAGCTTTCCATTACTGTGTATAAGATTCCTATTTATTGGAAGAAGAGACTTGGAGACTTTTCCTAGAAATATGAAGAAAGAATCCATGTGAAGTTTTGTATTTTCAAGTAACCTGGAAAAAATGGTTTAACAAATGAAAAGGTGTATAAGACAGAGTGATCTGCTTACCATACAGAGAAGAGTGGAGTGAACAAAATAGAAAACAACAAAAACAACTCTAAAAGGTTTCTTTACATACAGGAATGAAACTGAATTTGAGAAGATGAAAGAAGAGAGGAAGAAAAAAACCTTCATTCCATTGTCATCTTAGAACACCAGATTGCAACAGAAGGGCATGCATAAAGTTACTACTTAAAAATAACTGTTAGTCTGTTTTTTCCAGTGATCCATCTTCCTGGGTGTGTAGTGATGTAGGTGCGTTGGTGTGTGCTCCTGAGGGTGAATGGGGTGCGTGAGTGAGTGTGCTGTGTGCCGAGTGTGATGTTGGCTGGTCTCCACAGCAGTGATGTCTACCCTTTTTGGAAATGTGAAAAAAAAAGTATTCACCATTTTTTCGGCATTAAAAAGAATAACAATCTCTTTTTAGGGGGTTAGTAGTGTGTGTGTATGTGTGTGTGTCTCTCAAGTGTCTTCATCATGTGTCATTCTCGAGATGAATTGCAACTCTGTGCTTCTGCAGACTTGGAAATTGATGCACCTTATGTTGTTGCTGCTTTTTTATCACTTGTTTAGCTTCCCAATACACAATATTGATGATAATGATGATGACGATAATGATGACAGGAATTATAGTGTCAGAGTGTTTTAGAGCATTTTTACTGCCATCTGTTTTGTTGGCATGTGGAAGATGGCTTGGGAAACATTGTGAAGAGGACATCACATCATTACTGCATTGACAGGACTTGGTTCATCTGTGTGTTGCTGATCTGGTGATGTGTTGTCATTCATTTATTTTCAGATGGTGTCATACGTTTTATTTTTTATTATTTATCATTGTTTGGTTAAGATATATAAATGATGCTTTACTTTATGTTTGGCATCTTGGTTTAATTAAAGTCTTTTATCTTTCAGTTTAAGCTTGAAAGTGATGCTAAGAAGGAAAGAAAGGGAAGAAAACATAATTTCCTCACTTTGCTGTGTATTTGTTAATCCAGATAATGTTTTTTTTTCTTTTATTGAATCACTGTTTCATATCTGTCATTCAGGACTTGGCAGTGACGTGTAGAAAGAAAGAAATGCGAGAGTAAGAGAGAGAGATCATTACTTCTGCTATTCATTTATCATTCAGAATCTGGTTTACCTGCATCATCTAATCATCACTTTGAACAGAGAGAAAGGAAGAAAGAAGAGAGAATCTGTGGTATCATGTGTGCCATCTATATTTATCCATTCCCTTCATCATTCACCCTTCTTCAGCAGCCCATCCGGAGCCTCAGTGTGGATGTGGATGGGTGGTTTGGACGGGTGAGGCTCGGCTGTGTCTGGGAGACTTTGGGCATTTTTTCCTGTACTTCATTTTTGTGTGTTTCATTCTGTTGTCTCTTCATTGTCTGGCATTCCAATGTGATCTGATATGTGCAATGCTCTTTTTATTATTTAATGTCCTTTTGAGATTGAGAGAGACAGAGATAGAGAAGTTGATAGTACTATTTATATGGGAATTATACTATTATTTATATACTCTACATATCAATTTGTTTTCGTGTTATTTATTCTTTGTAATGGAGAGAGGACAAGGTGCAGTGATAACCCGAAATTATTCATCCCTGCCATTATTTTGTTTAGACCTGTTACATATTTACTGTTTTTTTTTTTGTTAGACTACACAGAATGATAGATTTTGGGATATTTGGTTTGTTGTGTTAGCAGACGAACGAGATAGACAGACAGTGTAGTTACAGGTAGACTGTTTGTATACTTGGCTTACAAATGCTGTCACTATTTTTGCATTGATTTTGGCATGACTGGAAAGAAGAATATTAGGGTGAACTGTAACAACTGCATGCATATTTAAGTATTTTTGGGAATAACAGGTATTGTCTAAATTTCTATGTCACTGGTAATTTGACTGTAAGCCTCACTATTCACCCTTCCCAGCATGACATTATTAAATATATTTTTGTAATGCACAACCTCAGTATTACACATATTTTAGTGTCTTTTTGAACTCTACCATCTCTGAACAGAAATTTTGATCTCTAGCCTTTCCCTTCCTCCTTCACATCATGGACAGGTAGAAACAGAGATAGATAGACAGAGAGAGAGAGAAAGTCAGTTAGGGCATTTTTAACCCCAATTAGGGAAGCAGTGGAGAAAGGGACAGGGGAAGGGGAGGGAAGGGGATTTTTTGCAACCATTTCTAAGACGTCGTGAAATTTGTGAAGTGTCCCAGCAGCTCCAACTAAGTGTTAATCCTTACTGAAGACTTTTTGGACCCACAGAAGTATAGGGCATCTCGGACTGCATTCTCAAACACCTCTGCCTCTCACCACTACTTCCAATCAGGTGCAGTGGAAGTCATCAGGGTTTTCAAGGGTATTTTGAAAGTGATAGTCTAATAAGGGTTTCAGCATTATCGGTAAGAAATAAACATGAGAACGGGACTGATCATCTCTGTAGCCTGTGAAAGTTGTCCTGTTGAGAGCCAGGAGTGTTTGGAAATACAGACCCTTCAGTCTATGTCAGCTTTGAATGTCTTAAAAACTTTCTCAGATGAAGAAAATCTGTGTGTGTGTGTGTGTGTGAGTGTTAGTGTGTGTGTGTGTGTGTGTGTGTGTGTGTGAGAAAGAGAGAGAGAGCATAATATCTCCGTACTCTCGTAAACCTGTAATTAGCTTCCCAGGTGTCACTGTATGCTTGTGGGGATCAGATCAAGGTGACCGTGTAAGCACAAAGAATTATTTTGTTTATGAATAAAGTTTAGCTAATATTGCTGTGCCTGGTTTTTGTCTTCCAGTTAGATAAGTTAATATAAAGGATATCACCTCAACATTTCAATATGTGACAAGGTAGGTTCCTCAGATGAAAGGTGATGACACTTCAAGGATTGCGTCCCTTAAATCTTCTCATTCATGTCAATCAGCCTCTGGAAGTTGTTAATTTTGGATGAGCTCATAGCTAGTTTTCAGGAAAACTAAGTATTTTCATGATTACACCAGCAGTAATGTGACAAGTTCCAGCAGTGTACCCAGTAGCAGTAGTAGTAAAAGGAGAGGCTTGGGCTTAATGGTTATCGACTGCACATGGGATCTTTAAGGCTGACGTGTCAGTTTGTGGCCAATCCTCAGCTGGGGTTGAAGAGAAACTGAGTGAGGAAGCATCAATCTCGCTAAACTGCCGTGGGAGAGTAATACTAATAGAAGCATTTTGATAGCTTCTAATGAAAACTATACGGATTTTTAAGAGATTTCATGATTCTAGAATTATATTAAGAAAATAGCCAAGGAAAGTATTGAAAACTACCGTCAGAATAGGCTAAAAAAAAAAAAAAGAAAATGTTTGAATTGGTAGAAAAAAACAATAAAATAAAATAATACACAAACCAAGGTACAACAATAAAAGTCGAGGCAAAATAGAAAGAAAAAGGAAGAAAAAAGACTGGAACCCTGATTTAGCGAAGCGATCAGCTGATGACAAGAAGTGGAGTTTATGACAGTGAGTGACGCAACACGTGTATCAATTATAACTTCAAATCTCTCGTCCCCGGAAGTGTGGCAGACGGTGAGAACTAAACACAGGAGTACGGGAGGGTGACGGGATTACGAGGAGACACCATAAACCTTCGTGTGCAGCCGTTAAATGTGAGTATAGGAGTTTGTTAATGAGTAAGAGGAAGTTTGGGTCCCGGGGTGATGGAAACAAAGGGTATAGTTAGTCTCCTTTCACTGTCTTGTTTCCCTTTCCGTCAATGCAGCTGCTTCTCATGCTCTCCTTTGTTGCTGAGAGAGAGAGAGAGAGAGAGAGAGAGAGAGAGAGAGAGAGTCGTATTCTCAAACATTTACCTACGTAGTTCACCTCCACAATTTCAAAAGGCTTTATTTAAATTAACACAAGTTTTTAAGGTGTTTTAATGATTCTAGAGGCAGAACGATAAGATTTCTACATTATTAACTGGAGACACACTTGAAAACCCACTAATCATTCCTGTGGCCCTTGAAAATAGTCGTGATGAGAGAATAAAGTGTTTCTGAATACGAGAGAGAGAGAGAGAGAGAGAGAGAGAGAGAGAGAGAGAGAGATGAAGGAAAATATTTAAACTGCAGTCTCAAGATAAAACTAAAATTGGAGAAGTGAAGGTTTAAATGAATCCTTGAAGTAAACCAGGCCATTGAAGAAAAAAAAATAGCTAAATGAGATAAAGTGAATGTCTCCGTCTTTCCATTAGTGAACTGGAAAAAAAGAGACAGATTAAAGGCGAGGGAAAAGTAAATAGAAGCTTTGAGAGTAGAATGCCATTAGCTTTGTTTTGATTGGAGTGGCTGTAAATGAATGTATGATAAGAAATATAGAGATTATTAATTATTGGTTTGTTTTTGACATTATTATTATTATCATTATTATTGTTGTTGTTGTTGTTGTTGTTGTTGTTGTTGTTGTTGTTGTTGTTGTTGTTGTTATTATTATTATTATTATTATTATTGTTATTATTATTGTTGTTGTTGTTATTATTATTATTATTATTATTATTATTATTATTATTATTATTATCACCATCATCATTATTATTATACCGTACGTCGTCCTTCTTCGCCTTTTCACTCTTCCTCCTCCTCCTCCTCCTCCTCCTCCTCCTCCTCCTCTCTTCCTCCTCCTCCTCCTCCTACTCCTCTTCTTTTCTTTAGCCTCCTTCACATGAAAAAAAAATGCCCTTGTATTTTTTCTCACGTGTATATATTTCTTTATCGTGTGTGTGTGTGTGTGTGTGTGTGTGTGTGTGTGTGTGTGTGTGTGTGTGTGTGTGTGCGTGTGAGTGTGAAAGCTTCCACTTCCCATAGAAAACCGGAAACAATGGGTAACAGAAAACGCAAACCGTGACTTGGGTAGGGAAGAAGAAAACGTGACCTCTCTTCCAGCCAATCAGAATTCAGCTTCGTCAGTTTTTCCGGTCAATTAATTACGTGTCACGATTCGCCTTGAGTGATTTTTTTTCTTTTTTTTTTTTTGTGAAGGAAGAAGAAGAAGAAGAAGAGAGAGAGAGAGAGAGAGAGAGAGAGAGAGAGAGAGAGAGAGAGAGAGAGAGAGAGAGAGAGAGAGAGAGAGAGAGAGAGAGAGTCATTTGGAAAGGTAGGGGAGAGAGAGAGAGAGAGAGAGAGAGAGAGAGAGAGAGAGAGAGAGAGAGAGAGAGAGAGGTCATTTGGAAAGGTGGGGAAGTGAGAGAGAGAGAGAGAGAGAGAGAGAGAGAGAGAGAGAGAGAGAGAGAGAGAGAGAGAGAGAGAGAGAGAGGGTGAGGGAGGGGCAGGGGCGGGTCATGGTGGTAAGTAAAGGGTGATGGTCAGAGAGAGAGAGAGAGAGAGAGAGAGAGAGAGAGAGAGAGAGAGAGAGAGTTTAATTAATACTAAGTTGTTTATATCAAAATTAATGATTGATGATTTAAAATGCCTTTGTCAAGTTTTCTTCCTTATTTATTCATATATTTCTTAATTTTTTTCTCTTCCTTCTTTCATTTTGCCTTTTCCTTTATTTCTTTCTTCATTTCTTACTCTTCTCTTCTTCTTTTTCTTTACATTGACTTTCTGTCCTTGTGTTTTTCTTATTTATTCTTATTTATTATCTTTTTTCTTCACTATTATTTCTTTTATCATCTCATCTATTTACTCATTCGTTTAATTTTTCTTTTTTTTCTTTCAATTCTTTTTTCGTCTTTTTTTTTATCATTCACCGGTTGTTCTTTTGATAATTCACAGCTTTTTTCCTTTTTTTTCTTTAATTTCTTTCATTCATTCATTCGTTCATTCATTCGTTCATTCATTTCTTGCTTCTTTCCTTTTTTTTATTTTCTTCTTCATGAAATAATATAAAAAAATGTCTTGAATGTTTGATTATAGTTTGTTTGCATTCTCTCTCTCTCTCTCTCTCTCTCTCTCTCTCTCTCTCTCTCTCTCTCTCTCTCTCTCTCTCTCTCTCTCTCTCTCTCTCTTATATAGGACAAGGCAGGCATCTCTGTTACCTTCATCTCTCACCCCTACCCCCTCCCACGCCTCTCCCTCCCACGCCTCTCCCTTCACCCCCTCCCCTAGAGGAATACAGGTGATGTCACTCAGAAGTCACGGGAGCATCACCTGTACCTTAATTAAGAGCGTTAGGCAGGTGTGTGTGTGTGTGTGTGTGTGTGTGTGTGTGTGTGTTTAGGTTTTGTTAATGAAGGGTTAAAGTTTTATTGTTATTATTATTATTATTATTATTATTATTATTATTATTATTATTATTATTATTATTGTTGTTGTTGTTATCATTATTGTTCTTGTTCTTGTTCTTTCTCCTTTTTTTTTTTTTCTTCTTCTTCTTCTTCTTCCTCCTCCTCCTCCTCCTCCTCCTCCTCCTCCTCCTCCTCCTCCTCCTCCTCCTCCTCCTCCTCCTCATCATCATCATCATCATCATTATCATCATCTTTATAAGTAATAGTTGTAAGCATAGTTCTCTCTCTCTCTCTCTCTCTCTCTCTCTCTCTCTCTCTCTCTCTCTCTCTCTCTCTCTCTCTCTCTCTCGGTGACATCACTTCCGCATACTTGACCTCTCTTGACCTTTGACCATCAGGGGGGGTGGGGGGAGTGACCTTCGTGATCTGTTTTATTTCACTATTTTCTCTGTATTTTTTCTTCTTCTTGTCCTTCGGTTTGGTAATAATATCGGTTCTTTTAGGAGAAGGAGGAAGAGGAGGAAGAGGAGCCGCAGGAGCAGGAGGAAGAGGAGGAGGAGGAGGAGGAGAAGGAGGAGGAGGAGGAGGAGGAGGAGGAGGAGGAGGAGGGTTTAAGTTGAGAAGTGAGTCAAAGAAAGAATCTAGAGAGAGAGAGAGAGAGAGAGAGAGAGAGAGAGAGAGAGAGAGAGAGAGAGAGAGAGAGAGAGAGATATATGACATAATAAACAAAAAAATAACAAAAGTAAAAATATAAATAAGAAAACGACACACACACACACACACACACACACACACACACACACACACACACACACACACACACACACACACACACACACACACACACACACACA
>NC_059282.1:5522269-5529769 GCF_017591435.1 Portunus trituberculatus
GTTTATTTTATTTGTCTTTGTTTTTCTAATTTATTTTTACTATTTTTTTAACATTCGTCTATTGATTATTTCTCTTTTATTGTTCATATATATTCATTTCCTAATTTTTCTGGGAGTTTTCTGAGTCTTTTCTTTTCTTTTCATTTTTACTGTTTCTTTCTCCTTTCATGCTTATGTGACGAAAAAAAAAAAAAAAAAACCCACTAACTCACTAATTAACTGATTGATTGATTAAGGGGATAAAAAAACAACACAAAACACCTTATGTATTTAATCTTTCTCTTTTAGTACTGTCTTTTTGATAACTTCCTCGACATTACACTTTGTCGGGAAGAGAATAAACACAACAGTCATTACTACTTATATTATTTTGTCGTGTGGTGTTGTGGTGTTGTGGTGTTGTGGCGTTTGTGGCCCGTATTCAGAAACACTTTGCTCTCTCATCAGGACTATTATTAAAGAGATGACTAGTGGTTTTTCAAGTGTTTCTAGAGGTAATAGTGTAGAAATCGTGTCAATCTGTCTCTAGAACCATAAAAACACCTTAGAAATCTTTGCCCTCTCACCACGACTATTTTCCAAGAGCATAGAGATGACTAGCGGAGTTTTCAAGAGTGTTTCTCCAGTTAATAGTGTAGAAATCGTGTCAATCTGTCTCTAGAACCATAAAAACACCTTAGAAATCTTTGCCCTCTCACCACGACTATTTTCCAAGAGCATAGAGATGACTAGCGGAGTTTTCAAGAGTGTTTCTCCAGTTAATAGTGTAGAAATCGTGTCAATCTGTCTCTAGAAACGTAAAAACACCTTAAAAAACTCATGTAAACTTAAATAAAAGCCTTTTGAAATAGTGAAGGTGAAGTGCAGGAGTGCTTAAAAAAAAACGAGCCTTAGTGTAGTGGTGGTGTGGTGTGGTGATGCTGTAGTGTAGCGGTGTGGTGGTGTGGTGGCGTGCAGCTCACAGCCACTCACTCGCCTCGTCCCTTGTGACCAGTCCTCGCTGTACGATTCTCTGCACAAAGTCTCTGGTGGCCTCTCGCTCAGCTGACAAAGGGTTGGAGTAGCCTCGCACTATTCCATGGAGGGAGGGAAAGGGGAGGGAAGAAGAGGGAAGAGGGAAGAAGGAAGGAGGAGTGAAGAGTGAAGAGAGAAGAGGGAGGAAAAAGAGAGGGAAGGAGGGAGGAGGGAAGAAGGAAGAAGAAAGAGAGAAGGAAGAGTGAAGAGAGAAGAGAGAGAAAGAAGGAAGGAGAAAGAGGAGAGAAGAGGGAAAAGGGAGAGAATGAAGAGTGAAGAGTAAAGAGTAAAGAGAGAAGAGGGAAGGAAGGAGGAAGAAGAAAGAAGGAAAGAGGAAGAAGGAAGAAAGAAAGAGGAAGAAGGAAGAAGGAAGAGAGAGAGAGAGAGAGAGAGAGAGAGAGAGAGAGAGAGAGAGAGAGAGAGAGAGTGGTCAGTAATGGTTAGACACGCCCCACCAAAGACTATTAGCTACCATAAAGAGAAGCATCAGATCCTATTGAAGATGATAAAGAGGATTAGATACTTAAAAAATGCGAATAAAAACTATATAGAAGAAAAAGAAATCAAAGGAAGTGTTATAAAGAAAGAAAATAGATAATATATAGAATAGTGGCTCTCTTACACACACACACACACACACACACACACACACACACACACACACACACGGTAGCTCAGTGGTTAGAGCGCTGGCTTCACAAGCCAGAGGACCGAGTTCGATTCCTCGGCCGGGTGGAGATATTTGGGTGTGTCTCCTTTCACGTGTAGCCCCTGTTCACCTAGCAGTGAGTAGGTACGGGATGTAAATCGAGGAGTTGTGACCTTGTTGTCCCGGTGTGTGGTGTGTGCCTGGTCTCAGGCCTATCCGAAGATCGGAAATAATGAGCTCTGAGCTCGTTCCGTAGGGTAACGTCTGGCTGTCTCGTCAGAGACTGCAGCAGATCAAACAGTGAATTACACACACACACACACACACACACACACACACAATAAAAATCAGCGTCATATCACAACACAACACACAACAGACACAACAAATGGACAAAGAGACTCGTGTTACCTTTTCCTTTCACAGGCGTCCATCCGGGGCAGGTAACAGTCGCTTGCCACTTGAGTTCCCACCTGCTGATGTGAGGACTGCGACTTATGATACAGTAGTGATCGAAAAGATTGATTTCCTGGTCCACGTAGAGACGCCTGAGGGAGGGAAGGAAGGCGTTAGGCAGGTAGTTAGATCAGTGGTGGATTGAGGTGGTTCTTTCTGTAAATCTGTGTTTTTCTGGACTGGTTAACGAATTCTCACTCCTTGACTCGAATCCAGTGTGTTTTATCTATCTTTGACTTCTTACTCTCCTTTTCCTTTACCTTTCCCCTTCATTGACCGTGAGTTAGTCTTCTTTTCCTCGTGTGTCTTGATTCTTATGTATATGTTACTTTACACGCTTCTAATGGCAGGGAGGCACGGAGGGAGGGAAGGAGAGAGGGAGGGAGTGGAGAGTGAGTGAGGGAGGGGGAGAAGAAAGGCAAATGTTGAAAGAGTTTGTGTGAGAGGTGGTGTATTATCAGAGAGAGAGAGAGAGAGAGAGAGAGAGAGAGAGAGAGAGAGAGAGAGAGAGAGAGAGGATGACCTTTTGCAGGAATTCATGAAGTGATTGTGATTGAAACGTGAGTGAGTGACGACTTCCTGCTGATTGTGGAAGAGGAGGAGGAGGAGGAGGAGGAGGAGGAGGAGGAGGAGGAGGAGAGAGGAGGAGGAGGAGGAGGAGGAGGAGGAGGAGGAGGAGGAGGAGGAGGAGGAGAAGAAGAAGAAGAAGAAGAAGAAGAAGAAGAAGAAGAAGAAGAAGAAGAAGAAGAAGAAGAAGAAGAAGGAAGAGAAAGAGGAGAATAAAAAAGAAATTCACTCTTACCACACTCGATACTGATGAAAAAAAAATACGAATAAAAAGGAAAAAAGTGGAATAAGCAAAGAACAAAAGGAAGCGAGAAAGGAATGGAAAATGTCATGTAGGAATGATAAGGATATCATTAAAGTAGCATGACAGACAGACAGATAGACAGACAGACAGACAGACAGACAGACAGACAGACAGACAAACAGACAGGCCTTTTAAAGAGACAGATAAACATAACAAGACAAACAGACAGACAGACAGACAGACAACCAGACAGAATAGACAGGCGTTTTTAAAGAGACAGATAAAATATAACAATGCAAACAGACAGACACATAAACAGACAAACAGACAGACAGGCCTTTTTAAAGAGACATATAAACATAACAAGACAGACAGACAAATAGACAGACAGACAGACAGAATAGACAAGCCTTTTAAAGAGACGGATAAACATGACAAGACAAACAGACAGATAAACAGACAGACAGCCTTTTAAAGAGACAGATAAACATGAGACAAACAGACAGACGGACAGATCACTACAAAGAGAGACAGAATAATAGAAAAGCTGACACACACCACCACCACCACCACCACCACTACTACTACTACTACTACTTTTTTTTTTTTTTTTTTTTTTTACGTAGGGAAGAGGGCCAGCCAAGGGCAAAAAAATGAAAGTTAGAAAAAAACCCACTTGAGCGCTGGCTCTCCAAAGAGTACAAAAAGTGCCAAAACCGTCAGCCAGAATTAGGGGAGCAAATGCCTCGATACCTCCCTCTTAAAAGGAGACAAGTTGTAGGAATTCGGAAATACAGATGCAGGGAGGGAGTTCAGAGTTTACCAGTGAAAGGGATGAATGATTGAGCGTACTGGTTAACTCTTGCATTAGAGAGTTGGACAGAATAGGGATGAGAGGAAGAAGAAAGCCTTGTGCAGCGTGGCCGCAGGAGGAGGGGAGGCATGCAGTTAGCAAGATCAGTAGAACAGTTACCATGAAAATAGCGATAAAATATAGAAAGGGATGCAACATTTCGGCGGTGAGAAAGAGACTGAAGACAGTTAGTCAGAGGAGGGAGTTGATGAGACGAAGAGCTTTCGATTCCACCCTATCAAGCAAAGCTGTGTGACTGGAACCCCCAAACATGCGAAGAGTACTCCATACAGGGACGGATAAGGCCCTTATACAGAGTAAGCAGTTGGAGGGGCGAGAAAAACTGTCGGAGACGCCTCAGAACACCTAATTTCATAGAAGCTGTTTTAGCAAGAGATGAGATGTGAAGTTTCCAGTTAAGATTATGAGCAAAGGACAGACCGAGGATATTCATTGTGGAAGAGGAGACAGTTGAGTGTCATTGAAGAAGAGGGATAGTTGTCTGGAAGGTTGTGTCGAGTTGATAGATGGAGGAATTGAGTTTTGAGGCATTGAAAACTACTAGATTTTCTCTGCCCCAATCGGAAATTTTAGAAAGATCGGAAGTCAGGCGTTCCGTGGCGTCCCCGCGTGATCTGTTAATTTCCTGAAGGGTTGGACGTCTCTGAAAGAACGTGGAAAGATGTAGGGTGGTATCATCAGCGTAGGAGTGGATAGGGCAAGAAGTTTGGTTAAGAAGGTCATTAATGAATAATAGAAAGAGAGTGGGTGACAGGACAGAACCCTGAGGAACACCACTATTAATAGGTTTAGGAGAAGAACAGTAGCCGTCTACCACAGCAGCAATAGAGCGGTCGGAAAGGAAACTTGAGATAAAGTTGCAGAGAGAAGGATAGAAGCCGTAAGAGGGCAGTTTTGAAATCAAAGCTTTATGCCAGACTCTATCAAAAGCTTTTGATATGTCTAACGCAACAGCAAAAGTTTCACCGAAATCTCTAAAAGAGGATGACCAAGACTCAGTAAGGAAAGCCAGAAGATCACCAGTAGAGCGACCTTGACGGAAGCCATACTGGCGATCAGACAGAAGATTGTGAAGTGACAGATGTTTGAGAATCTTCCTATTCAGGATAGATTCAAAAACTTTAGACAAGCAAGAGATTAAAGCTATAGGACGGTAGTTTGAGGGGTTAGAACGGTCACCCTTTTAGGAACAGGCTGAATGTAGGCGAACTTCCAGCAGGAAGGAAAGGTAGAAGTCGATAGACAAAGTTGGAAGAGTTTGGCCAGGCAAGGTGCAAGCACAGAAGCACAGTTTTTGAGAACAATAGGAGGGACCCCATCAGGTCCATAAGCCTTCCGAGGGTTTAGGCCAGCAAGGGCATGGAAAACATCATTACGAAGAATTTTGATTGTAGACATGAAATAGTCAGAGGGAGGAGGAGAGGAGGACAAGCCCAGAATCGTCCAAGGTGGAGTTGTGAGCAAAGGTTTGAGAAAAGAGTTCAGCTTTAGAGACAGAAGAGATGGCAGTGGTGCCATCAGGATGAAATAAAGGAGGAAAGATGAAGAAGTGAAGTTATTTGAGATGTTTTTGGCTAGATGCCAGAAGTCACGAGGAGAGTTTGAGTTTGAAAGATTTTGACATTTCCTATTTATGAAAGAGTGTTTGGCAAGTTGAAGAACAGACTTGGCATGATTCCGGGCAGAGATATAAAGTGCATGAGATTCAGGAGATGGAAGGCTCAAGTACCTTTTGTGGGCAACCTCTCTATCATGTATAGCACGAGAACAGGCTGAGTTAAACCAAGGTTTAGAAGGTTTAGGTTGAGAAAAGAATGAGGAATGTACGCCTCCATGCCAGATACTAACACCTCTGTTATGCGTTCAGCACAAAGAGATGGGTCTCTGACACGGAAGCAATAATCATTCCAGGAAAATCAGCATAATACCTCCTCAGGTCCCCCAACTGGCAGAGGCAAAACGCCAGAGGCACCTTCGCTTTGGGGGATCCTGCGGAGGGATTGGAAAAATAGGACAAGATACAGAAATGAGATTGTGATCGGAGGAGCCAAACGGAGATGAAACGGTGACAGCATAAGCAGAAGGGTTAGAGGTGAGGAAGAGATCAAGAATGTTGGGCGTGTCTCCAAGACGGTCAGGAATACGAGTAGGGTGTTGCACCAGTTGCTCTAGGTCATGGAGGATAGCAAAGTTGAAGGCTAGTTCACCAGGGTGGTCAGTGAAGGGAGAGGAAAGCCAAAGCTGGTGGTGAACATTGAAATCTCCAAGAATGGAAATCTCCACCACCACCACCACCACCACCACCACCACCACCACCACCACCACCACCACCACCACCACCACTCACTTGATCACCGTGTCAGCCGTAGTGGAGATGAAGCTGGAGATGTCAAAGGAAGCTGCTGGGGTGGGGTGTAGACACACGCCGACCACCACCACCGCCAGAAATCCGCGGACCATGCTGAGAATTATAGAAAAACCTCGAATATTATGATAGAATAGAAGGTTGTAGAGGAGGTTGCGTTGAGAAAAACAAGGTCACAACTCCTCGATTTACATCCCGTACCTACTCACTGCTAGGTGAACAGGGGATACACGTGAAAGGAGATACACCCAAATATCTCCACCCGGCCGGGGAATCGAACCCCGGCCCTCTGGCTTGTGAAGCCAGCGCTCTAACCACTGAGCTACCGGGCGCCATAAACCTTCGCCATAAACTGTCTATCATATCTGTACAAGTGTGACGTCTTTTTGCTTACTCTCTGCTGCCCACTGTCATTGATTTGCTGGGAATGGTTAAGTCAGTTTTTCATGTGGCAAAACTCCTAACTGTCATGTATGGAAGACTGATGTTTTGTGGTCAACCTTTGCCATAAACCGTCTATCATGTATGTACAAGTGTGAGATCTTTTTGTTTACTCTTTCTGTTGTCCACTGTCATTGATTTACTAGAATGGTGAAGTCAGTTTTTCATGCTGCAAAACTCCTAACTGTCATGTATGGAAGACTGATTTTTATGTTCAACCTTCGCCATAAACCGTCTATCATATCTGTACAAGTGTGAAGCCTTATTGCTTACTCTTTCTGTTGTCCATGGTCATTTTTCTCCTCTTAACCCTTTCAATACCATGACGAGTTTTCATATTTATTCTGCTTACAACGAGTATTTGGTGAAATTTATGTGGGGATTAAGATAATGAAAACTGGCCGTTAACCCCTTCAGTACAATGACGCGTTTCCATATTCCTTCTGGTGATTTTATACAGCTTCAGAAACTTATGTGGGGATTAAAATAGTGAAGACTCTGGCCATTTATTTTCTGATCTTCATAGACTCTTCCTAATGCCAATAAAATGGTCTTATCGTACACAAATCTCAAGGTCAAAATGTGTTCCAGTACTGAAGAGGTTAATCTCACCTCTAATAATGTAAATAAAATCGTCTAATCACACCCAAAACTCAAGGTAAAAATGTATCTCAGTAATGAAAGAGTTAGATAGAAAGAAAGCCATGTTTGAGACCCTTCACTCATCAATTTGTGCAATCCTTCAGTCACCACACACACACACACACACACACACACACACACACACACACACACACACACACACACACACACACACACACACACACACTATGGATATGCTAAAACTGCTTGATAGTGTATTGGTTCCTCTATGCATTCAGTATGTTCGA
>NC_059282.1:5534769-5552269 GCF_017591435.1 Portunus trituberculatus
AAGAAATAGTGGTGGTGAAGCACAGAAGTGTTTGAGAAGACAAGCTTTAGTAGCGGAATATTCGTTAAACTATCGGTAAAATAAGAAAAAAAAAACACCTTTGAAAACCGTAATGCATTAAGGTGACGATAGAATCCTGTTTGTCACTAGAACCATGAAAACACACTGAAAGCAAAACAATAATTAATTCAATCAGAGACTATTAAAGACGTAGAGTCAGTATTAAACTGATACTAGAAACATGAAAGCACTTTTGAAAATGACAATAACTTTTACTACAACCTGTCAAATGCAGTCGAGATTAGTCGCCGAAACGCTTAGAAATACAGTCCAAGGAAGAAGTGTAGAAGGGGAGTGAAGGGTGTGCTGGGTGTGGCTTAGCGGTGGTTGAGCCAGGGTGCCGCTTCTTCCTTAGTGACTAGTCCTGCCGCCACCGCCTGCGTCATAAAGTCCTTCAGAGCGTCTTTCTCGGAGTTGGTTGGGTTTCTGTGATTAGAGCCTGTTGAGAGAGAGAGAGAGAGAGAGAGAGAGAGAGAGAGAGAGAGAGAGAGAGAGAGAGAGAGATGTGGGGGGGAAGATCGCATTGAATATAGTTTCATCAACGAGACAAATAAGTTAATAAAAAAATTGATCTAAAAGAAACAGCCAGACAAGTTTCACAGTTTCAAGATAAGAACACACACACACACACACACACACACACACACACACACACACACACACACACACACACACACACACACACACACACACACACACGCGTAGTGTAGTGGTTAGCACTCACAATCGAGAGGGTCCGGGTTCGAGTCCCGAAAAGCAGCAGGCAAATGGGCAAGCATCTTAATGTGTGGCCCCTGTTCACCTAGCAGTAAATAGGTACGGATGTAACTCGAGGGGTTGTGGCCTCGCTTTCCCGGTGTGTGGAGTGTGTGTTGTGGTCGCAGTCCTATCTGAAGATCGGTCTGTGAGCTCTGAGCTCGCTCCGTAATGGGGAAGACTGGCTAGGTGACCAGCAGACGACGGTGCTGAATTACACACACACAGACTTACCTCTTCCCTTAATGCTGGTCCAGCCAGGGCAGGTCACACTCGCTCTGTAGTGCAGCTCAAACCTCTTAATGTAGGGACTCCTCGACAACGTGCAGTAGTGATCCAGCAGCGTGATTTCTTGTGTCTTGATGGTTTCTCTGTGTGGAGGTTAGATGTTGTTTGGTTGGGTTAGTTTAGGTTAGGTTAGGTTAAGTTAGATTAGGTTTAAGTTTACAGTATAGGTTAGGTTACGTTAGTATTTGGATGTGTTAGATTAGTGTAGGGAGGCGGTGGCATAGTGGATAAGGTGATGAGCGTGGGATCGGGCAGACGTCCACGCGTAGGTTCGAATCCCACCACGTACAGCCTTAAAACACTTTGCCATTTGTCGAGTGGTTTAAAGTTACCCAGGTTCTAGGTGGTTACACGAGATGAGCTTGGGCGGTGATATGGGCCTAATATGGGTACCACTATAAATAAAATTGCCTGCGCCACTAATGGGCGGAAGCTGAACAGCGCTTCCCATACACTCTTCAAGTATGCGTACAGGTGATATAGGCCTTACCGTAAAAAAAAAAAAAAAGGTTGGGTTACATTATTATTAGGGTCAGGTTACGTGAAATAGTCATTAAGGGGTTCTGTAATAAGTGTAAATACAGTCATGGGTGAGGTTGTTTAATGCAGGGGTTGCTGCGTGAAGGTGTGACGGCATCCTGCACCCTTCCCTCATGTCTTATTGTTGTAGAAGAGTGACAGAGACAGAAGGGACTCGTGCAGCGAAGAGAAAAATGCTTACGAATTTTAGAAAGTTGGAAAGGAAGGAAAGTTTGTTAAGCGAAGTCTTGCTTGCTCTTAATGAGTGAATGAGTGTGTGAAGGAAAGAAACTGAACAATCAAAGTAGAAATATTTGAACACGGAAATATCTGCACATGTTGATAATGAAGAAGAATAGATAACGAAGTAAAGTATGATCATTCACGTACACGTAACCCCGTGATGGAGAAAAACATGTCGGTGAATAGCAGCTAGGAATGTTGTGGTAGCCACGCCCACTTATTTGTGTTTTTGTCTTTAGTATTACATTGTATTATACTGTATATATATATATATATATATATATATATATATATATATATATATATATATATATATATATATATATATATATATATATATATATATATATATATATATATATATATATATATATATATATATATATATATATATATATATATATATATATATATATATATATATATATATATGCTTGTATGACTTGCTAGACTCACCTCGCTGCAGGTACTACGATGGCTTTTACAATGTCTAGCCACCCCCCTTGCGTGGGTGTGGGTAGGGCCATCACCACCGCCACTGTCACCACCACTGCCCATGGCCGGGACACATGCATCCTGAAGGAAGGTAAAAGATATTAACCACACACACACACACACACACACACACACACACACACACACACACACACACACACACACACGCGTAGTGCAGTGGTTAACACGCTCGACTCACAATCGAGAGGCCCGGGTTCGAGATCCGGCGCGGCGAGGCAAATGGGCAAGCCTCTTAATGTGTGGCCCCTGTTCACCTAGCAGTAAATAGGTACGGGATGTAACTCGAGGGGTTGTGGCCTCGCTTTCCCGGTATGTGGAGTTTGTTGTGGTCTCAGTCCTACCCGAAGATCGGTCTATGGGCTCTGAGTTCGCTTCGTAATGGGGAAGACTGGCTGGGTGACCAGCAGACAACCGAGGTGAATTACACACACACACACACACACACACACGGTGACAGAACATCCAGTAAGCAATACAAAAAGACATTGTGAGCAATATAAAGGTTAGATACATTAAGCACAAGTCAAAAGATACAGCTAATACATACAGGAGACAACATGAATAGAAATTGATACATAATAACACCATTACCCTTATAAATACAGGCAAGAAGGAAAACACCTGACAGCGAACAATACAGGTGCGTCCATGTATATCTATGTATTACCACCAACAAACATCTGTCAGGAACTCACCTGTTTAAGATAAGGTGTCCGTGGAGTCACCTGTGTGTGTGTTCACGTGCCTGTGTTGTAGCCGGTGAGGGAGTGAGGAGAGAGCGCCTGCCAGATGTTCATATACCTCCAAACTAGGAAAATTTTACACACACATCGGGAAGTTTGCAGACACGCCATCCACATTATTACGTGCTCTGTGAAGGTGAGGGTTATGTTGTTGTCTGGTGTGTTGCCGCCCTTATGGGACTGTACGTAAGCAGGTTTTGAGAGGGAGAGAGGGAGGGAGAAGTAAGGAGAAGGAGGGTAACTAAGCTAATCTCTCTCTCTCTCTCTCTCTCTCTCTCTCTCTCTCTCTCTCTCTCTCTCTCTCTCTCTCTCTCTCTCTCTCTCTCTCTCTCTCTCTCTCTCTCAGTGTCCTTAGTGGTCACGCGGATTAAGGCGCCGCATTCTGCCACGATGGTAGTAGATTGCGGGGCATCGATTCGAACCTCAACAATGACATGTAGCAGCTATATGGCCTTTGTTGCTTAGCAGCAGGACAAATTACTCCATTGGAGGGGGGCTCCCTTGTGATGACTTAATTTGAGGATTATTTATTCCTTAAAATCTCTCTCTCTCTCTCTCTCTCTCTCTCTCTCTCTCTCTCTCTCTCTCTCTCTCTCTGTGTTTGTTTCCATTTATTTATAATATTTTCTGAGGTTCCGTTATAAAACAACACTGGCCAGCTCTCTCTCTCTCTCTCTCTCTCTCTCTCTCTCTCTCTCTCTCTCTCTCTCTCTCTCTCTCTCTCTCTCTCTCTCTCTCTCTCTGTCCTGTTATGATATCTATCTCAATGCTTCGTGCTGGTGTGAACAACTAGTTATCCTGTATTTTCCCAAGTAGAGTATTTTCTTTTGACTTAATATGCCGTATGCTCCCCAGTAACCCCAGATAATATAATTATATAAACGAAAATTAAAGTAGAGCCAGCATTTAACCTCTTCAATAGCAGGACACTTTTCCATATCTATTCTGGTTACTATTTGGTGACTTCATACAGCTTCAGAAACTCATGTGGGGCATTGAAATAGTAAAGATTTTGGCCAGTGATCTTCCTTCCTAATGTAAATAAAATCGTCTAATCATAACTAAAACTCGGTAAAAAATGCGTCCCTGTACTGAAGGGGTTTGAAATACAACACGACTCGTACATAACTACTTAAGGGAGTGTGGGAAGCTCCAAGAGGATAAAAGGCTTAGAAATAACGGTCTCTAGAAGGAAAAGATATTATTTTTGTATGTATCAGAGTGAATTGAAAAAGGAGAAAAAATAATAAAGAAGGGATAAGAAAACTTTACCCAGAATGCTGTCGCAAGAAAGAAACGAAAGAAGAACTGAGAGAGAGAGAGAGAGAGAGAGAGAGAGAGAGAGAGAGAGAGAGAGAGAGAGAGAGAGAGAGAGAGAGAGAGAGAGCTGGCCAGTGTTGTTTTATAACGGAACCTCAGAAAATATTATAATTAAATGGAAACACACACACACACACACACACACACACACACACACACACACACACACACACACACACACACACACGTAGTGTAGTGGTTAGCACGCTCGACTCTCACTCGAGAGGATCCGGATTCGAATCCCGGAGGCGGTGAGGCAACTGGGCAAGCCTCTTAATGTGTCGGGTGTGTTCACCTAGCAGTAAATAGGTACGGGATGTAACTCGAGGGGTTGTGGCCTCGCTTTCCCGGTGTGTGGAGTGTGTTGTGGTCTCAGTCCTACCCGAAGATCGGTCTATGAGCTGTGAGCTCGCTCCGTAATGGGGAAAACTGGCTGGGTGACCAGTAGGCTACCGAGGTGAATTACACACACACACACACACACACACACACACACACACACACACACACACACACACACACACACACACACACACTCTCTCTCTCTCTCTAAGGATATGATAATGAATCGTGTGTTTTTCATTTTTTTTATTATCATTCTTTTCTTCCTTATTCTTATTCCTGTTTATTTTTCATGATCTTATTCCTGTGTTTTTTTTATATTTTTTCTTGCCTGTCGTAAAGATCATGATGAAAACTGACTCAACTCGTCTAGGGGAATATAAGAAAACTCAAGTAATTTATGTCTATTTATGTTTTTATGTCTAGTAACAAATATTATAAATAGTATCACATTCACAGTCAGGCAATAGTTAAAGGTCGCATTGCAGATTAGGAAAGTGATGGTGGTGACATTGACAGTAGTAGTAGTAGTAGTAGTAGTAGTAGTAGTAGTAGTAGTAGTAGTAATAGCACTAATTTGTTGGCAAAAAAAGGGACTTGTATTCGTAAATGTTTTCCCATAATGCCACAGAGATGATAGTGAGATTCTCATGAGTGATTCTTTCCCTCCCATTGATGATGCACAATTCTTTACAGTTACTAGAGTCATGAAGACATCCTTGACCTTGATGGTGTCTTAGGTCCGTATTCAGAAGCTCTTTGCTCTCTCGCCATGACTACTTTCAAGAGCCATGGAGATGATTAGCGGGGTTTTCAAGAGTGTTTCTTCAGTATAAATGTAAAATTCTTGTCACTCTGCCTCTAGAACCATCAAAATACCTTAGAAACCTGTGTACATTTAGATAGGAGCCTAAGAAATAGTGGCGGTGAAGCACAGAAGTGTTTGAGAAGACAAGCTTTAGTAGCGGAATATTCGTTAAACTATCGGTAAAATAAGAAAAAAAAAAAAACACCTTTGAAAACCGTAATGCATTAAGGTGACGATAGAATCCTGTTTGTCACTAGAACCATGAAAACACACTGAAAGCAAAACAATAATTAATTCAATCAGAGACTATTAAAGACGTAGAGTCAGTATTAAACTGATACTAGAAACATGAAAGCACTTTTGAAAATGACAATAACTTTTACTACAACCTGTCAAATGCAGTCGAGATTAGTCGCCGAAACGCTTAGAAATACAGTCCAAGGAAGAAGTGTAGAAGGGGAGTGAAGGGTGTGCTGGGTGTGGCTTAGCGGTGGTTGAGCCAGGGTGCCGCTTCTTCCTTAGTGACTAGTCCTGCCGCCACCGCCTGCGTCATAAAGTCCTTCAGAGCGTCTTTCTCGGAGTTGGTTGGGTTTCTGTGATTAGAGCCTGTTGAGAGAGAGAGAGAGAGAGAGAGAGAGAGAGAGAGAGAGAGAGAGAGAGAGAGAGAGAGAGAGAGAGAGAGATGTGGGGGGGAAGATCGCATTGAATATAGTTTCATCAACGAGACAAATAAGTTAATAAAAAAATTGATCTAAAAGAAACAGCCAGACAAGTTTCACAGTTTCAAGATAAGAACACACACACACACACACACACACACACACACACACACACACACACACACACACACACACACACACACACACACACACACCGCGTAGTGTAGTGGTTAGCACTCTTAATGTGTGGCCCCTATTCACCTAGCAGTAGATAGGTACGGATGTAACTCGAGGGGTTGTGGCCTCGCTTTCCCGGTGTGTGGAGTGTGTGCTGTGGTCGCAGTCCTATCTGAAGATCGGTCTGTGAGCTCTGAGCTCGCTCCGTAATGCGGAAGACTGGCTAGGTGACCATCAGACGACGGTGCTGAATTACACACACAGACTTACCTCTTCCCTTAATGATGGTCCAGCCAGGGCAGGTCACTTCCGCTCTGTAGTGCAGCTCAAGGCTCTTAATGTAGGGACTCCTCGACAACGTGCAGTAGTGATCCAGCAGCGTGATTTCTTGTGTCTTGATGGTTTCTCTGTGTGGAGGTTAGATGTTGTTTGGTTGGGTTAGTTTAGGTTAGGTTAAGTTAGATTAGGTTTAAGTTTACAGTATAGGTTAGGTTACCTTAGTATTTGGTTGTGTTAGATTAGTGTAGGTTGAGTTACATTATTATTAGGGTTAGGTTACGTGAAATAGTCATTAAGGGGTTCTGTAATAAGTGTAAATACAGTCATGGGTGAGGTTGTTTAATGCAGGGGTTGCTGCGTGAAGGTGTGACGGCATCCTGCACCCTTCCCTCATGTCTTATTGTTGTAGAAGAGTGACAGAGACAGAAGGGACTCGTGCAGCGAAGAGAAAAATGCTTACGAATTTTAGAAAGTTGGAAAGGGAAGGAAAGTTTGTTAAGCGAAGTCTTGCTTGCTCTTAATGAGTGAATGAGTGTGTGAAGGGAAAGAAAGTGAACAATCAAAGTAGAAATATTTGAACACGGAAATATCTGCACATGTTGATAATGAAGAAGAATAGATAACGAAGTAAAGTATGATCATCCACGTACACGTAACCCCGTGATGGAGAAAAACATGTCGGTGAATAGCAGCTAGGAATGTTGTGGTAGCCACGCCCACTTATTTGTGTTTTTGTCTTTAGTATTACATTGTATTATACTGTAATATATATATATATATATATATATATATATATATATATATATATATATATATATATATATATATATATATATTACGCTTGTATGACTTGCTAGACTCACCTCGCTGCAGGTTCTACGATGGCTTTTACAATGTCTAGCCACCCCCCTTGCGTGGGTGTGGGTAGGCCATCACCACCGCCACCGTCACCACCACTGCCCATGGCCGGGACACATGCATCCTGAAGGAAGGTAAAAGATATTAACCACACATACACACACACACACACACACACACACACACACACACACACACACACACACACACACACACACACACACACACACACACACACACACACACACACACACACACACACACACACACACACACACACACACACACACGGTGACAGAACATCCAGTAAGCAATACAAAAATACATTGTGAGCAATATAAAGGTTAGATACATTAAGCACAAGTCAAAAGATACAGCTAATACATACAGGAGACAACATGAATAGAAATTGATACATAATAACACCATTACCCTTATAAATACAGGCAAGAAGGAAAAACACCTGACAGCGAACAATACAGGTGCGTCCATGTATATCTATGTATTACCACCAACAAACATCTGTCAGGAACTCACCTGTTTAAGATAAGGTGTCCGTGGAGTCACCTGTGTGTGTGTTTCACGTGCCTGTGTTGTAGCCGGTGAGGGAGTGAGGAGAGAGCGCCTGCCGGATGTTCATATACCTCCAAACTAGGAAAATTTTACACACACATCGGGAAGTTTGCAGACACGCCATCCACATTATTACGTGCTCTGTGAAGGTGAGGGTTATGTTGTTGTCTGGTGTGTTGCCGCCCTTATGGGACTGTACGTAAGCAGGTTTTGAGAGGGAGAGAGGGAGGGAGAAGTAAGGAGAAGGAGGGTAACTAAGCTAATCTCTCTCTCTCTCTCTCTCTCTCTCTCTCTCTCTCTCTCTCTCTCTCTCTCTCTCTCTCTCTCTCTCTCTATCTCTCTCAGTGTCCTTAGTGGTCACGCGGATTAAGGCGCCGCATTCTGCCACGATGGTAGTAGATTGCGGGGCATCGATTCGAACCTCAACAATGACATGTAGCAGCTATATGGCCTTTGTTGTAGCAGCAGGACAAATTACTCCATTGGAGGGGCTCCTTGTGATGACTTAATTTGAGGATTATTTATTCCTTAAAATCTCTCTCTCTCTCTCTCTCTCTCTCTCTCTCTCTCTCTCTCTCTCTCTCTCTGTGTTTGTTTCCATTTATTTATAATATTTTCTGAGGTTCCGTTATAAAACAACACTGGCCAGCTCTCTCTCTCTCTCTCTCTCTCTCTCTCTCTCTCTCTCTCTCTCTCTCTCTCTCTCTCTCTCTCTCTCTCTCTCTCTCTCTCTCTCTCTCTCTCTCCTGTTATGATATCTATCTCAATGCTTCGTGCTGGTGTGAACAACTAGTTATCCTGTATTTTCCCAAGTAGAGTATTTTCTTTTGACTTAATATGCCGTATGCTCCCCAGTAACCCCAGATAATATAATTATATAAACGAAAATTAAAGTAGAGCCAGCATTTAACCTCTTCAATAGCAGGACACTTTTCCATATCTATTCTGGTTACTATTTGGTGACTTCATACAGCTTCAGAAACTCATGTGGGGCATTGAAATAGTAAAGATTTTGGCCAGTGATCTTCCTTCCTAATGTAAATAAAATCGTCTAATCATAACTAAAACTCGGTAAAAAATGCGTCCCTGTACTGAAGGGGTTTGAAATACAACACGACTCGTACATAACTACTTAAGGGAGTGTGGGAAGCTCCAAGAGGATAAAAGGCTTAGAAATAACGGTCTCTAGAAGGAAAAGATATTATTTTTGTATGTATCAGAGTGAATTGAAAAAGGAGAAAAAATAATAAAGAAGGGATAAGAAAACTTTATTTACCCAGAATGCTGTCGCAAGAAAGAAACGAAAGAAGAACTGAGAGAGAGAGAGAGAGAGAGAGAGAGAGAGAGAGAGAGAGAGAGAGAGAGAGAGAGAGAGAGAGAGAGAGAGAGCTGGCCAGTGTTGTTTTATAACGGAACCTCAGAAAATATTATAATTAAATGGAAACACACACACACACACACACACACACACACACACACACACACACACACACACACACACACACACGTAGTGTAGTGGTTAGCACGCTCGACTCTCACTCGAGAGGATCCGGATTCGAATCCCGGAGGCGGCGAGGCAACTGGGCAAGCCTCTTAATGTGTCGGGTGTGTTCACCTAGCAGTAAATAGGTACGGGATGTAACTCGAGGGGTTGTGGCCTCGCTTTCCCGGTGTGTGGAGTGTGTTGTGGTCTCAGTCCTACCCGAAGATCGGTCTATGAGCTGTGAGCTCGCTCCGTAATGGGGAAAACTGGCTGGGTGACCAGTAGGCTACCGAGGTGAATTACACACACACACACACACACACACACACACACACACACACACACACACACACACACACACACACTCTCTCTCTCTAAGGATATGATAATGAATCGTGTGTTTTTCTTTTTTTTTATTATCATTCTTTTCTTCCTTATTCTTATTCCTGTTTATTTTCATGATCTTATTCCTGTGTTTTTTATATTTTTCTTGCCTGTCGTAAAGATCATGATGAAAACTGACTCAACTCGTCTAGGGGAATATAAGAAAACTCAAGTAATTTATGTCTATTTATGTTTTTATGTCTAGTAACAAATATTATAAATAGTATCACATTCACAGTCAGGCAATAGTTAAAGGTCGCATTGCAGATTAGGAAAGTGATGGTGGTGACATTGACAGTAGTAGTAGTAGTAGTAGTAGTAGTAGTAGTAGTAGTAATAGCACTAATTTGTTGGCAAAAAAAGGGACTTGTATTCGTAAATGTTTTCCCATAATGCCACAGAGATGATAGTGAGATTCTCATGAGTGATTCTTTCCTCCATTGATGATGCACAATTCTTTACAGTTACTAGAGTCATGAAGACATCCTTGACCTTGATGGTGTCTTAGGTCCGTATTCAGAAGCTCTTTGCTCTCTCGCCATGACTACTTTCAAGAGCCATGGAGATGATTAGCGGGGTTTTCAAGAGTGTTTCTTCAGTATAAATGTAAAATTCTTGTCACTCTGCCTCTAGAACCATCAAAATACCTTAGAAACCTGTGTACATTTAGATAGGAGCCTAAGAAATAGTGGCGGTGAAGCACAGAAGTGTTTGAGAAGACAAGCTTTAGTAGCGGAATATTCGTTAAACTATCGGTAAAATAAGAAAAAAAAAAAAAACACCTTTGAAAACCGTAATGCATTAAGGTGACGATAGAATCCTGTTTGTCACTAGAACCATGACAACACACTGAAAGCAAAACAATAATTAATTCAACCAGAGACTATTAAAGACGTAGAGTCAATATTAAACTGATACTAGAAACATGAAAGCACTTTTGAAAATGACAATAACTTTTACTACAACCTGTCAAATGCAGTCGAGATTAGTCGCCGAAACGCTTAGAAATACAGTCCAAGGAAGAAGTGTAGAAGGGGAGTGAAGGGTGTGCTGGGTGTGGCTTAGCGGTGGTTGAGCCAGGGTGCCGCTTCCTCCTTAGTGACTAGTCCTGCCGCCACCGCCTGCGTCATAAAGTCCTTCAGAGCGTCTTTCTCGGAGTTGGTTGGGTTTGTGTGATTGGAGCCTGTTGAGAGAGAGAGAGAGAGAGAGAGAGAGAGAGAGAGAGAGAGAGAGAGAGAGAGAGAGAGAGAGAGAGTGGGGGAAGATCGCATTGAATATAGTTTCATCAACGAGACAAATAAGTTAATAAAAAATTGATCTAAAAGAAACAGCCAGACAAGTTTCACAGTTTCACGGGAAGAACACACACACACACACACACACACACACACACACACACACACACACACACACACACACACACACACACACCGCGTAGTGTAGTGGTTAGCATGCTTGACTCACAATCGAGAGGGTCCGGGTTCGAGTCCCGAAAAGCAGCAGGCAAATGGGCAAGCATCTTAATGTGTGGCCCCTGTTCACCTAGCAGTAAATAGGTACAGATGTAATTCGAGGGGTTGTGGTCTCGCTTTCCCGGTGTGTGGAGTGTGTGTTGTGGTCGCAGTTCTGTCAGAAGATCGGTCTGTGAGTTCTGATCTCGCTCCGTAATGGGGAAGACTGGCTAGGTGACCAGCAGACGACGGTGCTGAATTACACACACACAGACTTACCTCTTCCCTTAATGCTGGTCCAGCCAGGGCAGGTCACATCCGCTCTGTAGTGCAGCTCAAACCTCTTAATGTAGGGACTCCTCGACAACGTGCAGTAGTGATCCAGCAGCGTGATTTCTTGTGTCTTGATGGTTTCTCTGTGTGGAGGTTAGATGTTTGGTTGGGTTAGTTTAGGTTAGGTTAGGTTAAGTTAGATTAGGTTTAAGTTTACAGTATAGGTTAGGTTACGTTAGTATTTGGATGTGTTAGATTAGTGTAGGGAGGCGGTGGCATAGTGGATAAGGTGATGAGCGTGGGATCGGGCAGACGTCCACGCGTAGGTTCGAATCCCACCACGTACAGCCTTAAAACACTTTGCCATTTGTCGAGTGGTTTAAAGTTACCCAGGTTCTAGGTGGTTACACACGAGATGAGCTTGGGCGGTGATATGGGCCCTAATATGGGTACCACTATAAATAAAATTGCCTGCGCCACTAATGGGCGGAAGCTGAACAGCGCTTCCCATACGCTCTTCAAGTGTGCGTACAGGTGATATAGGCCTTACCGTAAAAAAAAAAAAAAAGGTTGGGTTACATTATTATTAGGGTCAGGTTACGTGAAATAGTCATTAAGGGGTTCTGTAATAAGTGTAAATACAGTCATGGGTGAGGTTGTTTAATGCAGGGGTTGCTGCGTGAAGGTGTGACGGCATCCTGCACCCTTCCCTCATGTCTTATTGTTGTAGAAGAGTGACAGAGACAGAAGGGACTCGTGCAGCGAAGAGAAAAATGCTTACGAATTTTAGAAAGTTGGAAAGGGAAGGAAAGTTTGTTAAGCGAAGTCTTGCTTGCTCTTAATGAGTGAATGAGTGTGTGAAGGGAAAGAAAGTGAACAATCAAAGTAGAAATATTTGAACACGGAAATATCTGCACATGTTGATAATGAAGAAGAATAGATAACGAAGTAAAGTATGATCATTCACGTACACGTAACCCCGTGATGGAGAAAAACATGTCGGTGAATAGCAGCTAGGAATGTTGTGGTAGCCACGCCCACTTATTTGTGTTATATATATATATATATATATATATATATATATATATATATATATATATATATATATATGTATATATATATATATATATATATATATATATATATATATATATATATATATATATATATATATATATTAAACACATTACGCTTGTAAGACTTGTCAGACTCACCTCGCTGCAGGTACTACGATGGATTTTACAATGTCTAGCAACCCCCCTTGCGTGGGTGTGGGTAGGGCCATCACCACCACCACCGCCACCACCACCGCCCATGGCCGGGACACATGCATCCTGAAGGAAGGTAAAAGATATTAACCACACACACACACACACACACACACACACACACACACACACACACACACACACACACACACACACACACACACACACACACACACACACACACACACACCGCGTAGTGTAGTGGTCAGCACGCTTGACTCACAATCCGAAAATAAACAACTCCTCGGAGTCCCCCTCTGGGGAGGGGACCAAAAATGTCCCCAGGTCGGACACCTCTCCTGTTGAAAACCACAAATGCCTTGACACCTCCCTCAACTTTTTCTACATTAACTTCTGCAACATTCGCGGTCTTAGTTATAATTTTCAATTTGTGGAACCTCATCTTCTTTTCCTCACCGAAACACAGCTGTCTGAGGCAACTGACAGTAGCCCCTTCTCTGTTCCCTCCTACTTTCTCTATTCTCATTTTCATTCCAAAGCTGGATGTTGCGTCTATGTACGCAACGACTTAACTTGCTCTCGTGCCCACGCTCTTCCGAATTTTCCACCATCTGGCTACGACTTAACAGTCACTCTCAAACTAAATTCATCTGTGCTGTTTATCTCTCCCCTAACTCTTCTGACTATAGTAATTTCTTCGACTACTTAACTTCTAAAGTGGAGCACATTCTGTCCCTCTACCCTTTCGCTGAGATTTCCATTCTTGGAGATTTCAATGTTCACCACCAGCTTTGGCTTTCCTCTCCTTCACTGACCACCCTGGTGAACTAGCCTTCAACTTTGCTATCCTCCATGACCTAGAGCAACTGGTGCAACACCCTACTCGTATTCCTGACCGTCTTGGAGACACGCCCAACATTCTTGATCTCTTCCTCACCTCTAACCCTTCTGCTTATGCTGTCACCCTTTCATCTCCGTTGGGCTCCTCCGATCACAATCTCATTTCTGTATCTTGTCCTATTTTCCAATCCCTCCGCAGGATCCCCAAAGCGAAGGTGCCTCTGGCGTTTTGCCTCTGCCAGTTGGGGGACCTGAGGAGGTATTATGCTGATTTTCCTGGAATGATTATTGCTTCCGTGTCAGAGACCCATCTCTTTGTGCTGAACGCATAACAGAGGTGTTAGTATCTGGCATGGAGGCGTACATTCCTCATTCTTTTCTCAACCTAAACCTTCTAAACCTTGGTTTAACTCAGCCTGTTCTCGTGCTATACATGATAGAGAGGTTGCCCACAAAAGGTACTTGAGCCTTCCATCTCCTGAATCTCATGCACTTTATATCTCTGCCCGGAATCATGCCAAGTCTGTTCTTCAACTTGCCAAACACTCTTTCATAAATAGGAAATGTCAAAATCTTTCAAACTCAAACTCTCCTCGTGACTTCTGGCATCTAGCCAAAACATCTCAAATAACTTCACTTCTTCATCTTTCCTCCTTTATTTCATCCTGATGGCACCACTGCCATCTCTTCTGTCTCTAAAGCTGAACTCTTTTCTCAAACCTTTGCTCACAACTCCACCTTGGACGATTCTGGGCTTGTCCTCCTCTCCTCCTCCCTCTGACTATTTCATGTCTACAATCAAAATTCTTCGTAATGATGTTTTCCATGCCCTTGCTGGCCTAAACCCTCGGAAGGCTTATGGACCTGATGGGGTCCCTCCTATTGTTCTCAAAAACTGTGCTTCTGTGCTTGCACCTTGCCTGGCCAAACTCTTCCAACTTTGTCTATCGACTTCTACCTTTCCTTCCTGCTGGAAGTTCGCCTACATTCAGCCTGTTCCTAAAAGGGTGACCGTTCTCAAACTACCGTCCTATAGCTTTAATCTCTTGCTTGTCTAAAGTTTTTGAATCTATCCTGAATAGGAAGATTCTCAAACATCTGTCACTTCACAATCTTCTGTCTGATCGCCAGTATGGCTTCCGTCAAGGTCGCTCTACTGGTGATCTTCTGGCTTTCCTTACTGAGTCTTGGTCATCCTCTTTTAGAGATTTCGGTGAAACTTTTGCTGTTGCGTTAGACATATCAAAAGCTTTTGATAGAGTCTGGCATAAAGCTTTGATTTCAAAACTGCCCTCCTACGGCTTCTATCCTTCTCTCTGCAACTTTATCTCAAGTTTCCTTTCCGACCGCTCTATTGCTGCTGTGGTAGACGGCTACTGTTCTTCTCCTAAACCTATTAATAGTGGTGTTCCTCAGGGTTCTGTCCTGTCACCCACTCTCTTTCTATTATTCATTAATGACCTTCTTAACCAAACTTCTTGCCCTATCCACTCCTACGCTGATGATACCACCCTACATCTTTCCACGTTCTTTCAGAGACGTCCAACCCTTCAGGAAATCAACAGATCACGCGGGACGCCACGGAACGCCTGACTTCCGATCTTTCTAAGATTTCCGATTGGGGCAGAGAAAATCTAGTAGTTTTCAATGCCTCAAAACTCAATTCCTCCATCTATCAACTCGACACAACCTTCCAGACAACTATCCTCTTCTTCAATGACACTCAACTGTCTCCTCTTCCACAATGAATATCCTCGGTCTGTCCTTTGCTCATAATCTTAACTGGAAACTTCACATCTCATCTCTTGCTAAAACAGCTTCTATGAAGTTAGGTGTTCTGAGGCGTCTCCGACAGTTTTTCTCGCCCTCCAACTGCTTACTCTGTATAAGGGCCTTATCCGTCCCTGTATGGAGTACTCTTCGCATGTTTGGGGGTTCCAGTCACACAGCTTTGCTTGATAGGGTGGAATCGAAAGCTCTTCGTCTCATCAACTCCCTCCTCTCACTAACTGTCTTTAGTCTCTTTCTCGCCGCTGAAATGTTGCATCCCTTTCTATATTTTATCGCTATTTTCATGGTAACTGTTCTACTGATCTTGCTAACTGCATGCCTCCCCTTCTCCTGCGGCCTCGCTGCACAAGGCTTTCTTCTTCCTCTCATCCTTATTCTGTTCAACTCCCTAATGCAAGAGTTAACCAGTACGCTCAATCATTCATCCCTTTCACTGGTAAACTCTGAACTCCCTCCCTGCATCTGTATTTCCGAATTCCTACAACTTGTCTCCTTTTAAGAGGGAGGTATCGAGGCATTTGCTCCCCTAATTCTGGCTGACTGTTTTTGAACTTTTTGCATCTTTTAGAGAGCCAGCACTCAAGTGGGCCTTTTTAACTTTTTTTTTTCCCTTGGCTGACCCTCTTCCATACGTAAAAAAAAAAAAAAAAAAAAAAAAATAGATAAAAAATATCGAGAGGCCCGGGTTCGAGTCCCGGGAAGCGGCGAGGGGAAATGGGCAAGCCTCTTAATGTGTGACCCTTGTTCACCTAGCAGTAAATAGGTACGGGATGTAACTCGAGGTGTTGTGGCCTCGCTTTCCCGGTATGTGGAGTGTGTTATGGTCTCAGTTCTACCCGAAGATCGGTCTATGAGCTCTGAGCTCGCTTCGTAATGGGGAAGACTGGCTGGGTGACCAGTAGGCGACCGAGGTGAATTACACACACACACACACACACACACACACACACACACACACACACACACACACACACACGGTGACAGAACATCCAGTAAGCAATACAAAAAGACATTGTGAGCAATATAAAGGTTAGATACATTAAGCACAAGTCAAAAGATACAGCTAATACATACAGGAGACAACATGAATAGAAATTGATACATAATAACACCATTACCCTTATAAATACAGGCAAGAAGGAAAAACACCTGACAGCGAACAATACAGGTGCGTCCATGTATATCTATGTATTACCACCAACAAACATCTGTCAGGAACTCACCTGTTTAAGATAAGGTGTCCGTGGAGTCACCTGTGTGTGTGTTTCACGTGCCTGTGTTGTAGCCGGTGAGGGAGTGAGGAGAGAGCGCCTGCCGGATGTTCATATACCTCCAAACTAGGAAAATTTTACACACACATCGGGAAGTTTGCAGACACGCCATCCACATTATTACGTGCTCTGTGAAGGTGAGGGTTATGTTGTTGTCTGGTGTGTTGCCGCCCTTATGGGACTGTACGTAAGCAAGTTTTGAGAGGGAGAGAGGGAGGGAGAAGTAAGGAGAAGGAGATTAACTAAGCTAATCTCTCTCTCTCTCTCTCTCTCTCTCTCTCTCTCTCTCTCTCTCTCTCTCTCTCTCTCTCTCTCTCTCTCTCTCTCTCTCTCTCTGTCCTGTTATGATATCTATCTCAATGTTTCGTGCTGGTGTGAACAACTAGTTATCCTGTATTTTCCCAAGTAGAGTATTTTCTTTTGACTTAATATGCCGTATGCTTCCCAGTAACCCCAGATAATATAATTATATAAACGAAAATTAAAGTAGAGCCAGCATTTAACCTCTTCAATAGCAGGACACTTTTCCATATCTATTCTGGTTACTATTTGGTGACTTCATACAGCTTCAGAAACTCATGTGGGGCATTGAAATAGTAAAGACTCTGGCCAGGGCACGGAGGAGGGGTCGCGGTGG
>NC_059282.1:5559769-5562269 GCF_017591435.1 Portunus trituberculatus
ACTACTGCCACTTCCTACTAACCAGGCCAACAACCACCACCACCACCACCGAAATGAATAAATAAAAAAAAAGATAATAAGAGAAAGAAAAATTATACAGTCATCTTTATAATTCACCAGACAGCATTATTCATGGAGATAAACCTATTAACTTTCACATCAAATTTAAATCCTCATTAGCAGTAACCTCTTCAGTACTGGGACGCATTTTTAACACGAGTTTTGTGTGTACGATTACACTATTTTAATGACACTAGGAAGGGTCTATGGAGTTAAGAAGATTAATGGCCACAGTCTTCACTATTTTAATCCCCCATATGAGTTTCTGAAGCTACATCAAATCACCAAATAGTAAGCAGAATGAATATTGAAAGCATTACCATTTTAACCTCTTCAGTACTGAGACACATTTTTACCAGAGTTTTGTGTACGATTAGACGATTTGAATGACATTGAGTTTAAAAGATTAATGGCCATATTCTTCACTGTTCTAATCCCCACATAAGTTTCTGAAGCTGTGTAAAATCACCAGATGATAAGCAGAATTGATATAAAAACACTCATCATGGCACTCAGGTTAAATTGATACTGCACTGAAGACTCTGCAAGTGATAGTAACCGTCTACTAATTCTTCTCTCTGTCTCATCCTCTCCTGAATGTAAATAATGAATGAACAGCGGAAGGGAAGAATATTATAAGGCTTGATAAACTTCGTGAATATTCAAGCCATTCGTTAATTCAGGCGTGGAAAGGAAAAGGGAGGGAGAAGAAAAATAGTGAAAAGAAATAAGAAATTGAAGAGAGAGAGAAGGAAAGGAAAGTGTTGGGAGATAAGAGGAAAAGAAACAAAAAAAAGAAAACAAAGGCACGAGAAGAATGAAAAGAGCATGGATTAGAAAAAAAAACAAAATGGAATATAAGAACGGAATGAAATAAAAAGGAAAAGAAATAAAAGCGAAGAATTGAGAGAATGAAATAAGAATAAACGAAACAAAACTAAACAGGAAATAGAAGAAAACAAGGAAGGAATGCAGAAGCGATAATAAATACAAAGAAAAGATTATAACGAATGGAGAAAATAAAATAAAACCGATGAAAGATAGAAGAAGAAAAATCCCTTGAATATAAAAGGAAAAGACGAAGAAAACGAGGAATACCAATAGAAAACAGGAGGTGATTCACTACCCTGCGGCACGCCACTTAAGGGGGAGCTGTAATAAATATAAGAGGTGATTGAAGGACTATTGGGAAACGCTGAGAGAGAGAGAGAGAGAGAGAGAGAGAGAGAGAGAGAGAGAGAGAGAGAGAGAGAGAGAGAGAGAGAGAGAGAGAGAGAGAGTAGTTGACATATCAGAAATTAGGTCACAAATGGAAGGAAGGAAGGAAGGGTGGAGGAGGAGGAGGAGGAGGAGGAGGAGGAGGAGGAGGAGGAGGAGGAGGAGGAGGAGGAGGAGGAGGAGGAGGAAAACGAGTCTCCATCGTGCTCTGAAAGGAAAAGTTGCTCCTTTTTCTTCTTTCCTCGTGGAGATAAGTAACCCAGAAAGCGAGAGAGAGAGAGAGAGAGAGAGAGAGAGAGAGAGAGAGAGAGAGAGAGTAGATATATAGTTTTCGTCTTAACTTTAATTTTTCCTCCTTGAAATAAAATAAAGAAAAATAAATCAAACGAAGCCAATTGAAACAGAGCATTGATTTAAGATACTCCTCCATTATGACAAACAGATTTCCATATTTTTCTGCTCACTGTTCTTGTCATCCTCATGCCGTGGTACAGTGGGTCCATGCGCGGTTTGGGGTCCGAGGGGTCTCCAAGCGCACGGGTTCGAATCCTGTCCACGGTCCGAGTGTAGGTTGGGCTTCCTCAGTCGTGGCAACGGTTTCCTAGCGGGTGGGCTTTGAGATAGATGGTACCCGAATAAGTATCCCCTTTAGCCCAGAAATTCCCGTGAAAAGCCCACATGGTATTAAGAAAAAGTCAGGAAAAAAAGGAATTCTCTCCATTTTAAATAATCATGTAGTCACTTACCTAACTTATGCATTATGACTGTGATAGACTTCCCTTCTCAGATTTTATTTATTGTGATACACGCTTTTTTTTTTTTCTATTCCTGATTTACATATTCTTACCTTAAAACAAATAAATGCGTTAGAAAATAAGAAAGAAATCCAGAACCTAAAGACGTATTTTGTATATATAGTCTGTTTACTCCAAAATGGCTCCTGGATTTCAGACATGTAGCTTATTGATAACGTCATTGATTTGATGTGAATAATACTTGTTTTCTGTTGACCAACGCACTTATTACAAGGACAGCTCACAGTTTTCCTCAAGATCTGACACCCACGCATTCGCTGGGACACCATTCAAACTGAGACCAGGAGCCACTTAAGAGTAGACACACTATAGCCATTCAAACTGAGACCAGGAGCCACTTTAGAGTAAACACAGTATAATAAACAATTTTCTCGAGATCTGACACCCACGCATTCCCTGGGACACCA
>NC_059282.1:5574769-5594769 GCF_017591435.1 Portunus trituberculatus
TATTGATCTATTCATTTATCTATTTATCTATTTAACTTAATATCCATCGATCCAAATATCTATCTATCTATCTCTTTGCTTATCTATCTATCTATCTGTCTATGTATCTATCTATCTCTTTGCTTATCTATCTATCTATCTGTCTATCTATCTACTTTTCTATTTACTTGCATATCTACTTATCTATCTGTTTACCTGCCTTTCTATCCATCTATTCACCTATCTACCTATCTATTCACCTGCATATCTATTTATCTATCTTTTTTTGTCTACTATCTATCTATCCATCTATCTACTTACTTGTTCACCTGCATACCTGCTTATCCACCTTTACCTGTCTACTGTCTGTCTTGTCTGCTTACCTATCTATCTGCATTCCCAGTGTGTCAAACTCGTAAATGACAAAAGGGGAGGACAAGGTATTCCTCTCCGTATTGCATTGTTATTCCCATTACCTAACTGTTTCTGTCTTTGTTTTTTCATTTTTCTTTTATCTCTTACTGCTTCTTAACCCCATCGAGTACCGTGACGCGTTTCCAAATTTATTCTGCTTACTATTTGGTGATTTCATACAGCTTCAGAAACTTATGTGGTGATTAAAATAGTAAAGACTGTAGCCATTAATCTTCTGACCTTCATAGACGCTTTTCTAATGTCAATAAAATGGTCTCTAATCGTACTCTAAAGGTAAAAAATGTGTCCCAGTACTGAAGAGGTTAAAATAATTCCAGTCCTTTACTTATTCAGACCACACACACATACACAGAGACAGACAGAAACACATGGACGGACAGACAGACAGACACATGCATATACATATACAAAAACGACATGTATATAATAAAGGTCACAGTGTAATTTAGGTGTACATCAAAGCGGCGCCAAACCCAACCATTTCACATCGTACATTAGAACCCCAGACTCATAAAAATGCCCCCTCCTCTCCTCTCCTCGCCTCTCCTCCCCCCCCCCACACACACACAGAAAAATAATAGAATAATGAATACAGGTGGAGCAGAGTACAAATATATTTCTCTCGTGCTTTTCCTTGCGTCAAAATAGTTCCCCTCGTGATATTTATACTCTCTCTCTCTCTCTCTCTCTCTCTCTCTCTCTCTCTCTCTCTCTCTCTCTCTCTCTCTCTCTCTCTCTCTCTCTCTCTTTCCACAAGGATGATAAACAGTAGGATTTTCTGTGTTATTCACGTGAGGAGGAGGAGGAGGAGAGGGAGAAAGAGGAGGAGGAGGAGGAGGAGGAGGAGGAGGAGGAGGAGGAGGAGGAGGAGGAGGAGGAGGAGGAGGCAAGACGGAACACGCAATAAAGAAGACTGGAGTGAGGGAGGAGGAGGAGAGGGAGCAGGAGGAGGAGGAGGAGGAGGAGGAGGAGGAGGAGGAGGAGGAGGAGGAGGAGAGGATGAGGTATGATTGGGAGGTGTAGGAGGACAGGAGGATGCTGAGGGAGTAAGAAGAAAGAGGAGATAAAAGAGAAGGCCAGTGGGGCAGGGGGAGGAGACTAAAAGGAGGGGATATTTGGGGGGTGAGGGGTGAGGGGCGGGGATTATTAGTGCTTGCTTGGATCAGGGGTCGTATAGGAAGGGTGGGTAATGAAGGAGAGAGGGAGGGGAGAGGGGAGAGGGGGGAAGACAGTGAGGAGACAGGAGGGGAAGGAGAGATAAGGAGGGAGAGAGAGGGAGAAGACTGGATGGTGTGGGAAATTATTATATTAAGTTAGGTTAGGTTAGGTTAGGTTAGGTTAGGACAGTGGTGTTATAGATAGGGACACGTATCTTGTCTTATTGTAACTTCATTTTTTATTTTTTTCTCACTTTTTTTTATGCAGTGATAGGTAAAGGTTGGCTTGCTTTACTTAGGTTAGGTTAGGTTAGGTTAGGTTTGTTGAGATTCCGCTTAGGTTAGGTTTGGTTGGATTAGGTTAAGTTACGTTAGGTTAGGTTGTATTGCAGTTAGGTTAGGTTGGGTTAAGTTAAAAAAAAGGGGGTTAAAGTAAAATAAAAGAGAAAAATGGGTTAGGTTAGGTAAGGTTAGGTTGGGCTAAGTTAAAAAAGTTTCAGTTAAAAGTAAAAAAGAAAATAGATTGCGTTATGTTATGTTAAATTGGACTAAGTTAAAATTAGCTTGATTTACGTTAAGTTAAAGTTAGAAAAGTAGGGTTGGGTAAAAAATAAAGTAAGGATGGGTTAGGTTAGATATAAAAAATTAGGTTAGGTTAGGTCCATGTTTCCTCATCGTCCTTCTCGTGTCCTATGAAGAGAACTGGATACGTTATGAGCATTACTGGACTGCAAGATACTGATGGGGTTCGGTTAAGTTAGGAATTGGTAATGCTGGGTTTGTTTAGGTTAAGTTAGTTTAACACTGTGGGGTTCGTAGGCCTTCTTGTGTCCCAAAAAGAGAGTGGGTACCTTCACCTTGACGCCTGACGGAGGGAGGGTCCTCAGGTATATATACAGACAGGTGGGGATCCTCTCGCCACTCACTCGTAGGCGTCATGGTCGTCAGGGTAAGGAAAGACCTCCCAACACTCACTTTCCCCTTCTATGTCTTGAGCCCTCGTCCCCTCTCCCTCATCTCTGCCTCTCTCCTCCCCCGCCTCCCTCACAGTGTTTTGCTGGAGTTGCGTCACCTCGAGGGCGCCGTGAGTGTTGCGTCGTGTTGTGGCCAGATCAAACTTTTTTTGTCCTCCTCTCCTTACGTGGTGTCTGCCATGCTGTGTGTGTGTGTGTGTGTGTGTGTGTGTGTGTGTGTGTGTGTGTGTGTGTGTGTGCTGCATGCATGATTTTGTTTGTGGTTAAAGTGTTGGCTACTGTTGCTTTTGCATCTTTCTTTCTGTGCCTTCTGCTTTGCTTTTCGTCTTGTTTCCGTTTGATTCTTTGGTCTTTACGTATCATTTTTCCTCCCGCAGGTCCTCTCATTCCTCCTCGTCCTCGTCGCTGTGTCACAGGGAACGCCTCATGTTCTCGGGCACGGCCCACCTCCTGGCAGTGCCCCGGGTGGCATCGTCAGTTCATATAGGCCGTCACAATCCCTGCCCCCGTGTCCCCCAAAAGGCTCCAGTCCTCCACCAGGCAGCGCCCCAGGCGGTTTCGTAAACTCTCTTGGACGTCCATGTCGTGAGCAAAGTTCTCCACCACCGGGCAGCGCCCCGGGTGGTATCGTCAGCTCCTTCAGGCCGCCACGTCCCCAGCAAGGCTCCCCACTACCGAGCAGCGCCCCGGGTGGTATCGTCAGCTCCTTCAGGCCGCCACGTCCCCAGCAAGGTTCCCCACCACCGGGCAGCGCCCCGGGTGGTATCGTTAGTTCCTTCAGGCCGCCACGTCCCCAGCAAGGTTCCCCACCACCGGGCAGCGCCCCGGGAGGTATTGTTAGCTCCTTCAGGCCACCACGTCCCCAGCAAGGCTCCCCACCGCCAGGCAGCGCCCCTGGCGGTATCGTCAGCTCCTTCAGGCCTCCAAAGCCTTCACGACCGTTCAAGCCAACAGGACCCACGGGGTCCGGCCTTCGTCCTGGCATTGCCCCAAGTGAGCGCGGCCCCGTGATCCCCATCCTGGTAGACGAGCGGGACGGGCCCCACGCTGACGGCACCTACAGCTTCAACTTCGAGACCGGTAACGGCATCTCTCGCCAGGAGCAAGGGTACCCGGGAGGGCCTGAGGGCGCTGTGGTGTCCTCTGGCAGCTGGTCGTGAGTACTGATTCCTTTGTTTGCATATGTGTGTGTGTGTGTGTGTGTGTAATTCACTGTTTGATCTGCTGCAGTCTCTGACGAGACAGCCAGACGTTACCCTACGGAACGAGCTCAGAGCTCATTATTTCCGATCTTGGGATAGGTCTGAGACCAGGCACACACCACACACCGGGACAACAAGGTCTCAACTCCTCGAGTGTGTGTGTGTGTGTGTGTGTGTGTGTGTGTGTGTGTGTGTGTGTGTGTAGTTCACCACGGTCGTCTGCTGATCACTCAGCCAGTCTTCCCCATTACGGAGCGAGCTCAGAGCTCATAGACCGATTTTCGGGTAGGACTGAGACCACAACACTCACTGTGTGTATGTGTGTGTGTGTGTGTGTGTGTGTGTGTGTGTGTGTGTGTGTGTGTGTGTGTGTGTGTGTATATGTAGGCAGGCTGGGTGTAGTGTAGGGCGGCGTATTGTGGGGCGGAGTAGTGTAGCTATTAGAGGTATGCCATTCTCTCCATTCCCTCCACTCCTCCATTCACTCCTACAGCCTGACACCTTCCTTCACCCTTCCCACTGTATTTGTTCCACGAAACCATTCCCCCTTACTTTCCTTCTCTCTCCTCTCACTCTTCACTTTCCTTCTAGTCCCTGTCTTACTAACCTCTCCCCTGATGCATCTCACCCGTCTCTCTTCTTCACTCCCACGCACGCACTCACTCTCCCTCTCGTACTACCTTCTTCATACTAATCGCTGCCCATCACACACTCCCTCCTCTCTCATTCCTTACTTTTCCAACCCACACACACATTCGTAACTTTCCTCATTTTTCCCTTGCACTCTTTCTCATACCTTTTCCCTCACACGTGCGCTCATACTAGTCTCCTCTCCTCTCTCCCCTCCATCCCCTTCCCTCTCCCCTCCCTCTCCCCGACCTAAACTAACCACTTTCCCTCTCAAGCATACTCCCACTAACCCATTCTTTCCTTGGCATCTTCACCACCTCACCCCCACGCTCATGTCTGGTAAAAGTCCCTCTAGTATTGCTTGCCGTCTCGGAGGTCACCTGGGGGCGTAACCTCCGTGCATCGCCCCGCCCTGACCTCGCCTGCAGAGTACACAGTGTGGCGTACCATTGAGAAAAGAAGTAAGGCAGGATTCTAATCAAAAATTCAACTTTTACGAGGTGAAATGAAAGGTTGGAGAAAAAATTAGGTTGTGTTACTTTTTCTTTCTTTCTCTACCTTTTTTTTTTTTCCTCTTCGTCCTTCAGTTAGGGTATAAATAAATGGTATAATGGATAGTTAGGTGTCCTGTTCATTGTCCTCTCGTGAAAGGTTATGCAGTCAATCAGTCAGCTAGTCAGTCCTTCGGTAACTGTTGATATGCCTGATGGAGCAATTAAGGAGAGCGACCATCGGAGGAAGGAGGGAGAGGGGGGAATAAAAGAAAAAAGAAGAAATTTTGAAAGACTGAGGTGAAGCGTTAGAATGTAGGTTACAATCATAATATGACCTTGTAAGAGAGAGAGAGAGAGAGAGAGAGAGAGAGAGAGAGAGAGAGAGAGAGAGAGAATGTGTGTGTTTGTATGTATGCGTGCGTGTGTATTATTTTATCTCCTGACGTCCAATAAATCCTCCTCCTCCTCCTCCTCCTCCTCCTCCTCCTCCTCCCGCAGCTTCACCTTCCCTGACGGCACTCCCGCTGTCTTCTCATTCGTGGCTGACGAGAACGGTTACCGCGTGGAGTCTGACCTGCTACCCACGCCACACCCGCTGCCCGCCCACGCCCTTGCGCAGATCGAGTTCGCCCGCCAGCAGAAGGCGCAGGGACAGTCTCAATCAGAAGCTCGCTATGGTCGTTAGTCGGGGACGTTCAGGATATTTAAAGGATCTCTGGGATATCCTACTGTTCTCCTCCTCCTCCTCCTCCTCCTCCTCATCCTCCTCCTCCTTCTGCAGCGTTTTATCTCCTAGTTGTTGCGACGCTAGAATAAACAATCAATTTATTCTTCTCTTCCTCCTCTTTCTCTTCTTCTTCTCCTTCTTCTTCCTCGTTCGTCGTCTTCTCTTATGTTCTTGTTTCCTTTTTCTTCCTCCTCCTATTCCTCTTCCTCCTCGTCTTCCTAATCTTCTTCCTCTTTCCCGTTCATTGTTCCTCTCTTTCCTTCTTTTGTATACCTTTCATTCTTCTCTTTCTCTTCTTCATCCTCCTTCTTTTCTTCTTCTTCCTACTCTTTTTCTTCTTTATCCTCCTTCTCTTCTTCTTCTTCCTCTTCTTCTTCCCGTTTATCGCCCATGTCTTCTTCATCTATGTACGTTTTTATAAGCCTGTGTGCGTGGTGATCTCTGCCATACGTACACATGTCGGTTTTTTTATTGTCTTCTTGTGTTATGTCTGTTTATTTTTTGTGAGCGTTTGTCTGTGTGTACGTAGAAGTTTCATGTACGTTTTTATATATTTTTTTAAAGATGTGTGTGTGCGTTATTGATTCGCACGTGTAGAGAGTAATAAATAGTAGAATGTGTATGTTCTTTTTCTTCTCTACGTACACACACACACACACACACACACACACACACACACACACACACACACACCGAAACATCTTTGAGAGTAATTGTGTTCCTCCTCCTCCTTCTCCTCCTCCTCTTCCTATTCGTCCTCCAACTCCTCTTCCCTCTTCCCTCCTCGTCCTATTCTTCCTATTCCTCCTCCATCACCTCTCCCACAATTATTATTACCACCCTCCTTCTTTCTTCCTGATCCTCATCACTTACTCCCCTTCCCCTCCTCCTCCTACCTCTTCCCACTTCCCCTCCCCCATCCCCCCACTATCTCTCTCTCTCCCCTCTCCCGTAATGTCAGTAGAGCATCTTTCGCCCAAGTTTAATTTTTTTCTCCCCTCCTCCTCCTCCTCCTCCTCCTCCTCCTCCTCCTCCCTCCCACTTTTTTTTTCTATTTTCTCCCCCTCATAATGTATTCCTCCTCCAAGGTGATCAAATGTACTGTACATACACGTTTGTTGAAGAAAAGGCGTGTGTGTGTGTGTGTGTGTGTGTGTGTGTGTGTGTGTGTGTGTGTGTGTGTGTGTGTGTGTGTGTTATGTTTTATTAGTTTATTCATCTCCGTGTCTGTTTGTGTGTTTGAGTATATTTTTTATTTGTTTCTGAATAATCTACTGGTGTTGTGTGTGTGTGTGTGTGTGTGTGTGTGTGTGTGTGTGTGTGTGATTTGTTAAGTTGTAGGAATATTTTTTTTTCTTTATTTATCTCTCTATATTTGTGTGTTTGTGTGTTTCTTTCTTTGTTTGTCTCCGGAGTGTCACGCGTTTGTGTTTGTGTTTGTGTGTGTTTGTTTGCGTGACAGTGGTTATCTATTTTATTTATTGGTTTTATTTATCTCTGTCTATCTGTTTGTTTTGTTCATTTTTTGCTTTTGTTTCCTGTTTGTTTCTGGATCGACTCGTGTGTTTGTTTTTTGTTTGTTCTAAGGATAATTCGCTTTTATTTGTATTTATCTTTGTTTATTTATGTATCGATTCATTATTAGGTGTGTTATATATATTTGTTTCCATGTGTGTGTGTGTGTGTGTGTGTGTGTGTGTGTGTGTGTGTGTGTGTGTGTGTGTGTGTGTGTGTGTGTGTGTGTGTGTGTGCGCGTGTGTTGTTCAGTAATGCATTCTTACATATTATTTAGTTCACATATCCATTTATTCATTCACATATTTCATCTATTTCTCTCTCTCTCCTTTCCAGCATCAACATAACCTCACGCAACCCTCTCTCTTTCTTTCCTTCAAACAACCCACTTCCTCGTTCCTTAGAAAACGCAAAACCAGCAAAAAGTAAATAGAAAACGAAACAGACAGACGTACCAAGTTACCAACACACGCCTTTACCCAAATAAACACTAATACGAGGAGAAAAAATACAACAAACTATCCTGTAACGCGGAGAACTAACATCCCATAATATCCGTGGTTTGAAAATATACCTAGCGGAATATGTGAGCGGCAGCCTTGACGGGGAGGAGAAACTCAGATTGGGAAGGTTAGCGCTCCTGATTTTAGAAGACTGTCAGTGTAAGGGCGTGTTGTGTTAAGGGAGGAGAGATATTCTAAGGTCCGCATTCTTAACCCCCTTCAGTACTGGAACGCATTTCTATCATGAGTTTTGGGTGTGATTAGACGATATATTTGCATCAGGAAGAGTCTATGAAGGTCAGAAGATTAATAGCTAGTCTTCACTTTTTTAATCCACATATGTGTTTCTATTCTATTCTGTCCAACTCTCTAATGCAAGAATTAACCAGTACTCTCAATCATTTATGCCTTTTTCTGGTAAACTCTGGAACTCCCTGCCTGATTATGTGTTTCTATGGAGGTCAGAAGATTAATAGCCAGAGTTTTCACTATTTTAATCTCCATATATTGTATTCTTTTCTCTCCAGCTCTCTAATGCAAGAATTAACCAGTATTCTCAATCATTCTTACCTTTCTCTGGTAAACTCTGGAACTCCCTGCCTACTTATGTGTTTCTATGGAGCTCAGAAGATTAATCGCCAGTCTTCACTTTTTTAATCTATTCTCTCCAGCTCTCTAATGCAAGAATTAACCAGTACTCCCAATCATTCATACCTTTCTCTGGTAAACTCTGGAACTCCTTCTCTGCTTCTGTGTTTCCATCTTCCTACGACTTGATATCTTTTAAGAGGGAAGTTTCGAGACATTTGTCCCAGACTTTTGGCTAATTCTATTAAAGTTTAAGGGAACTAACAATCAAGTGGGTCTTTTATTTATTTTTTTTTTTTGTTGCCCTTGGCCGGCTTCCCCTCCTGCATTAAAAGAAAAATAGATAAATAAAATGACCATATAGTAAGCAAAATAAACATGAAAACGTGTCATGGTATGCTGAAGAGGCTAAGTTTTTTGTCCTCCTATCTCGTCAACAATCAGATCTACGTAGTGTGGGTTACTGTGTGTGTTTCCAGGGCTGCTGTGGGATATAATATGTTTACAAGGGTGTTTCCATGGTTGCTGTGGAAGTTACTGTGTGTTTTCGGAGGGTGTTTGCATAGTTGCTGTGTGTTACTGTGTTTGCAAGGGTGTTTCCATGGTTGCTGTGTGTTACTGTGTTTGTAAGGGTGTTTCCATGGCTGCTGTGGGAGTTACTGTGTTTGTAAGGGTTCCATTCGTTGCTGTGTGTTACCGTGTATTTTGTAAAGTTGCTGTGGGAGCTACTGTCCGTTCTGTATGGGTGTCTGCATAGTTGCTGTGTGTTACTGTGTTTGTTAGGGTGTTTCCATGGCTGCTGTGGGAGTTTGGTATGTTCTGGTACGTTACTTTTGGGGTTTTCAAGAGTGTTGTTATTGCAGTGATGGTTTTGTTGGCTTTAATTGGTTACTGATGGTTTTTCAATTGAGTTTTCGTGATTCTAGTTGGAGGTATTCATTTTCTTCCCAAGAGTGTTTTCATTATGGTTGTGATGATTTTACCGCCTCTGTTGGAAGTTAATGGCTCCTCCAGTGATGTTTTTATTATTCCAGTGAAAGTTTGATAGTGTGTCGTGGAATTTAGTGTGGTTTTCTCAATGATGTTTTAGTAATTCAGTGAGAGTTTGATAGACTATAATAAAGGTTATAGTGGTTTCTGCAGATGCGCTTTGAAGGTTCTGGTGAAAAAAAAAATAATTGACATGTTATCGATTAAATTGTGTGTTTTTAAGGTGTGTTCATGATTTTAGAGATAAAAAAAGTTACACAAACAATTCTGTACCTTTAACATAATTTATTTAAAGGTTCTGGAATTTACTGGAGATTTTGAAGGTTCTGGTGAAAAAGATTTGACAAGTTATCGACTGAAATGCATGTGTTTTCAAGGTGTGTTCATGATTCCAGAGATTAAAAAGAAGGAACAAAAAGTAACTATATACCTTCAACATAATTTGTTTGAAGGTATATGAAAAAAGTTTGAGAAGTTATCGATTAAATTGTATGTGTCATCAAGGTATGTTCATGATGCCAGACATTGAAAAAAGGAACAAAAACAATTCTGTACCTTTAACATGATTTATTTAAAGGTTCTGGGATTTTCTGGAAATTTTGAAGGTTCTGGTGAAAAAAGTTTGACAAGTAATCGATTAAATTGTATGTGTCATCAAGTGTGTTCATGATTTCAGAGATAAAAAAAAAAAGGAACAAGAAATAATGATATACCTTTAACATAATTTATTTGAAGGTTGTGGGATTTTCTGGAGATTTTGAAGGTTCTGGTGAAAAAAAGTTTGACAAGTAATCGATTAACCTGTACGTGTCATCAAGGTGTGTTCATGATTCCAGACTTAAAAAAAAGAGGCAAACAAAAGCAATTCTATACCTTTAACATAACTTATTTGTAGGTTCTGGGACTTTCTGTAGATTTCAAAGTTGCTTCCATGATTTTCTGTGACAGTATAGCAAAGATTCTACATCACCAATAGGAGAGACAAGCAAAAACAAACACGAGAGCTAAGTAATCATCTCTCTTGTCTTATGTATCCTTATGAGAATCCAACACATTTATAAACTCGAGTCTTACTGTTGCAACCCTTATTTTCACCGCCACAATCTTAACATTCACTCAGCATTCACCACAATTCCCGAGACACACAAGGGAGTGGCGGAGTCTCGAGTGTGTCTGCCTTGTATCTTTGAATTCTTTTTTCCCATGTCATAAGCACAATTTTCAAAGGCCACAGGGATCAATTATATTTTCATCCTTGTGTTTCCCTATAGGATATTTGCTGAGGCATCACTAAAAATATGAAAACAACCTGAAAAGCCGCGAAAAACTGTAGCCTTGATAACGAGTTTAAGCCTGATAACTAACGGGTCTAAACTTGATAAAAAAAAAACGACTTTAAACTTGACAATATGAAAAAGAGATAGGAAGGAATTGGTTCTTAAGTGAAGTGGTAGATAAAAGGAACAACAGGTTTAGTAATCAAATTGTTGAAGATGGAAAATTAGGAAACTTTTAAAAGAGAAAATAGATTTATGGATGCGAATGATACCTAGGAATATTGTAGATAGATGTGTGTCATGTAGAACTGCCACGTGTAGGCCTGACGTCTTCTTGCAGCTTTTCTTATCGTTTTTCCCTATATTCTAAGTAGATACTGTTAAGCCCTTTCACTGCGGCAAACAAACACACACAGCACTGGAAGCAAGCAAGAAAAAATAGAAGAAAATTTTTAATGAAGGAATAAATTTAGCAGTTTGTAGCCTCTGTAATGCTTGAAAGTGGCTATAGAACTAGAAAAAAAATGTCATAGTGGTTAAAGGGGTACGGAAAACTAGAAGCAAAGTGTGAAGGTTTTATATATACATCTACAGGAAAAAATGAGTGAAAATAAGAAAGAAAGACCGAATTTTGAAATAGTTTAGGGATAAGAGAAACTAGAATTAATATGAAAAGGCTTTGTATAAACATCAACAAGGAAAAAAAATGAAAATAATAAAGAAACAATGATTTTTGAAGCTCTTACTCATAGTGGTTAAGAGATAAGATAAACTAGAAGCAATATGAAAAGACTATATCTACAAGAAAAAAAAGTGAATGAAAAAAAATAAAGAAGGAATGAATTTTGCAGTTCCTACCCACGATAATGGTTGGAAGTGACTGCAGAACTACAACAAATGTCTTATAGTAAGGGAAAAAAAAAAAGGAAAAAAAATGTGTCAAGCATCAGTGAAATTGTTAAGTATAGTTTAGCCAAGACATCAAAGCGTTTAGTGAATCTAGTGTAGGAGGTAGCGAGGTGACTTTATTTGCATGGATATCTGGGCAAATCATCTCGGAAAGACTAAGATTAATAGTGGAGATGTGTCAGCTTGCTACAAAAACCTGATCCTTGCGTTTAATGATCGCAGTGTTGTTTGGTGTGTTGAGTGGTCGCCTTGGGGAAGTTATTGAACGTATTGTAGTCTGATTAATCTATATTTGACTGTATTGAGGAAGCAGTGATGTAGTGCAGGTAGCAGCAGTATTGGTGCTATAGGAAGAGGAAGAGGAAGAGAAGAAGGAAGAGAATTTTAAGTATATGTTAAGAAAAAAAAAACAGCATTCTAGTAGTAGTAGTAGTAGTAGTAGTGGTAGTAGAAGTAACAACTGTGGCAGTAACAGCAAAATAAAGGGAGTTAATAATATAGATCAGACTGGAAAAGAAATATCAAAACCAATAATCCTTGTAATAGTAACAGTAGTAGAAGTAGTAGTAGTAGTAGTAGTAGTAGTAGTAGTAGTAGTAGTAGTAGTAGCAGTAGTAGTTGTTGTTGTTGTTGTTGCTGTAATAGTAGTAATAGTAGTAGTAGTAGAAGTAATAGTAGTAGTAGTAGCAGTAGTAGAAGTGGAAGTAGTATTGGTGGAAGTAGTAGTAGTAGAAGTAATACTAATAGTAGAAATAGTAGTAGCTGATTTAAGTTTCCTCGGCATTCTGTCATTTTCTTATTTGTGGAGAAAGACAAGCGGCGGAATTTACCATAAGCATCATTATTCTTTGTTCCCAGACATTGCCTTTGCCTTGATCTGCCTCTCTTGCGAGTAAACAAATGATAAAAAAAGAAAAAAACCGAAAAATAGGAAAAATAAGAAGTAGAAGTATAAATAAGAAGGTTAATAATATAGATCACGTTGATAGGAATATTACAATTATACCCTGCCTTCCTTGTCCCCGTCACTTGCCTTCATGTTGACCTCCCGCCGGGCAGCACACAGGAGCCCAGTGATGTATGCAAGGCGGTCACTCTCTGCCTGTCACCGCCTCGCTTCCTTATTGCTCTGATTGCTATGCGTCTCATTAAGTATTGCTGCTTTTTATTGGTCATTGGTGTGTGTGTGTGTGTGTGTGTGTGTGTTCTGTCTCTCTCTCTCTCTCTCTCTCTCTCTCTCTCTCTCTCTCTCTGTCATTCGTCTATCTATCTATCTATCTATCTATCTATCCTTCAACTTTTATTTACCGCCTTATCCATGGCATACAAACAGATAGACAGACAAAATGACGTTCCCTTAAGGATGAAGAGCATTATGGGTCGTGAGGTGAAGGGGAAGGGAAGGGAAGATGGGAAAGGAAGAATAAGAGGAGGAGGAGAAGGAGGAAGAGGGAAACATGACATCATATCCGTTTTCTATTGATGATTCACTTACTATATAAAAAAGAAAAAGGGAAAAATATAACTTGTAATAACAGTATAATAATAATAATAATAATAATAATAATAATAATAATAATAATAATAATAACAATAATAACAATAAAAAAATAATAATGATAATAAAAACGATAATAACAATAACGATGATGATAATAATAACAATAGTAATAATAATAATAATAATAATAATAATAATAATAATAATAATAATAATAATAATAATAATAGTAATAATTTTCTGGATGAGTTAAGTAATAGAGTTTTGTATGTAATTATTGTAATTTTTCGCTATTCCCATCTTTATATGAATTATCTATAAGCCCAAAGCGATTAACACATATGGAAGCAGAAGAGGAGAAGGATTAAATGAGAGAGAAAAAAAATGTGGATCTCGATAATAAAAAAAAAAAAAAGATAAATAAAGTAAAAAAAAAAAAAAAAAAAACAGATAAAGACTAACATGGAAACTAATTACGGATTCCCACGATCGTCTTGTTCAGAGAGAGAGAGAGAGAGAGAGAGAGACAAACAGACAAACAGACAGACAGACAGACAGACATTCGACCTTCATTTTATCTCCCGTTTGCATTATTTCTATTTTTATCATTGTTTCTCTTTCGGCTTCGGTATCAGATTCATCCGTTACCTTCACTTTTTTTTGTATGAATCCTGCCTGGGGGAAAAGCACGGTGCGGGAGAGGGGGGGGGGAAGACCTTGGGGCTATTTCTTAAGGGAAGGGGGAAGAGGGAGATATCAGAGAGGGGAAAAGGAGGGTAAGGGGGGAGGTATATTGAAGGGGAGTGGGAGGGGGACGGATGCTCAGTTGTTACGTGAGAGAGAGAGAGAGAGAGAGAGAGAGAGAGAGAGAGAGAGAGAGAGAGAGAGAGAGAGAGTTATGTTAGTATTGTTTTTCGTGTATCTTCTTGTTCTTGTTCTTGTTGTTGTCATCGTTTCTTCTTCTTCTTCTTCTTCTTCTTCTTCTTCTTCTTCTTCTTCTTCTTCTTCTTCTTCTTCTTCTTCTTCTTCTTCTTCTTCTTCTTCTTCTTTTTCTTCTTTCCTATTATAAATCATATCCGCTTGAGTGACCCCGATTATGCGTGTGTGTGTGTGTGAAGGCAGGTGCTTGTCAGGCGTGTAAGTGAAGGCAAGAAACAACAAAAGAAGAAGAAGAGTAAGAAGAGTAAGAAGAATACGAAGAAGGTCGTGCTATGAGGCAGGTAGAACAGCAAAACAAATTCTCAGGCAGAAAAAAAGTAACAAAAAATAAACGTGTTCTGGTAATGAAGTGGTGCAGGTCGTGGAGGATTTCAGGTAGTCAGCGCCCAGCCTTGTAGCCTTACTTGCATCCTGCCTTCGCCTCGTCTTCATGATAATGGATTCAGTCTCGTGTTCTAAGCTGTGAATTGAAGCCCTAGTGAACCTTTCTATCACCATGTTTACTTTGTGCACAGCTGGGAGCGTTTGGAGGCAAGGACGCTGTTCAGGGTAAATCTGAGTTTGTATTTGTTGAAATTGTGTTGTGGTGGCGTCATTTGCAACGCGGCGCGGGAGACGTCGTTGCGTTGACATGCTTGAAGTACCTCATGGCGAGACAGCGAGGCGTCCTTCATTATGGCTGTAATAGGAGTGCATTCATGGGGAAGGGGGGGTTGTCCTTCAGGCATGTACATGTGTGGTGCGCGGCAGGGTGCACAGGACCCGGCAAGGTAAGGCTTAGCTGTAGGTCATGAGGGAGACATATATGAGCGTTTGTTCCCGTTTTATTGGAGGTACAGGTGGCGGCGGGAAATGACAGGGACACGTTGACACTTAACCTAACAAGCGTACAGAGGGGGTGGCGCGCCAGGCGTCAGGTGAGGGGAGGGGCAGGATCAGGGACAGTAGGATCCTCCAGAGGCACGGAATCCCCCAGGTCACTCCAAAGGCCCCGACTTGTTTCACTAGCGACCGTAGTCTCCGTGTGGTTGAGGCTTGACCTGCGCCTCCTGCTGGCGGGCGAACTCGATCTGCGCAAGGGCGTGGGCGGGCAGCGGGTGGGGCGTGGGCAGGAGGTCAGACTCGATGCGGTAACCGTTCTCGTCAGCCACGAAGTTGAACACGCCGGGGGTGCCGTCAGGGAAGGTGAAGCTGAAACAGAGAGTTGCGTTAGTGTGAAGGTGGCGGGGTGGGGTGGTGTGGTCAGGAGCGGGAGGCACCTATGGCAACAATACTCACGACCAGCCGCCCTGGGACTCCACGGCGCCCTGGGGATCCTGCGGGTATCCTTGCTCCTGGCGGGAGATGCCGTTGCCGGTCTCGAAGTTGAAGCTGTAGGTGCCGTCAGCGTGGGGCCCGTCCCGCTCGTCCACCAGGATGGGGATCACTGGGCCGCCCTCCCCGGGGGCAATGCCGGGACGGAGGCCGGACCCCGTAGGTCCTGCTGGCTTGAAGGGTCGTGAGGGCTTTGGAGGCCTGAAGGAGCTGACGATACCGCCAGGGGCGCTGCCTGGTGGCGGGGACCCTTGCTGGGGCTTTGGAGGCCTGAAGGAGCTGACGATTCCGCCAGGGGCGCTGCCTGGTGGCGGGAAGCCTTGCTGGGGACGTGGCGGCCTAAAGGAGCTGACGATACCACCAGGGGCGCTGCCTGGTGGAGGGCCGCCGTGTTCCTTTGAAGAGTCGACAGGGACAAAATCATGAAAGTGGTCGCCGAAGCTGCCGTGCTGTGGGCGTCCGATGCCCTCTGGAGGGAAGGACGGAACTCCTAGCTTATCAAGTGGGAAGCTGCCGTGCTGTGGGCGTCCGATGCCCTCGGGAGGGAAGGATGGAACTCCTAGCTTATCAAGTGGAAGCTGCCGTGCTGTGGGCGCCCGATGCCCTGGTGAGGGAAGAGGCTTTGCTGCGCAGGTACTAGCTTTCCATGGGGAAAGCTGCCTTTCTGCGGACGTCCGATGCCTTGGTAGGGGAAGGAAGGCAGCTTGGCAGCGGCGGCCACGCCCACCAGTAGACACAACAGCACCTTCTGTAAAGGAAGAGTTGGGATATACAGCTACACCCGCCCTCACCGTCCCTCCCTCCTTCATGCCCTTGGTGCTGGACGCCCCACCCTTACACAGCTCCCGCCGCAGTGAAGGCGAGGGTGGGGACGAAGGAGTGCATCTGAAAGCTTCAATACCCACATGCAAGCATTCCGCACCGCCCACGCCGCGTCGCCAAGGACCACAGCAAGGACGCCACACAGGCACCACTGAGGACACGCGCGCAGCATCGTGGCACCACGCGTCTCATGGTCCTTGGCGAGGCGTAGGAGGGGAGGTGCTTGACGCCCGCCTTACCCTGATCATGCTCCCAGTCACGCGTCAGGGAACAAGTGTGCTCCTGACTGAGGGACTCCCGTTTATATACTGACGCGGCCCCGCCTGCTGGACTGGGTGTCCCGGCGGAGCGTTATGTCAGAGTTCAGGAAAAGGGGAGAGTCCGAGCAGCTCCCTGCGACGCGACCTCGAGGTGGCGGGAAAAGTGGTCTGCAGGCAGGCCGCCGATTGACCAGCGAGACTCGACGATGCTTTGGTGTGAAAGTGACGGGACGATTGGGGCCGAGAAAGCAAGACAGGGAAGGCACACGGGGGAGAGGAGGAGGAGAGACTGAGTGGCGACACAAAAAAAGTAGGGTAAGACACATGAGAGAGAAGGGAGAAGACGATGGCGATCAAGAGAAGTAAATAAGATTGTGAAAGACAGAAGATTGGCTGGAAACGCGTGACGGAAGACAGGAACCTGTGGAGAAAAAAGGGAAAGATAGAGAAAGGAGGAATTTTAGAAGTTAATGAAGAAGAGGAAGAGAATGGGAAGACAAAGGTAATGGGGGACGCACTAAACTACGTCAAGTCACGAGGAGAGTGGCTCTTTCCTCACGCCTACGAGAGGGAAAGGTAGAGCGTGTAGAGTAGCAGTGGCAGGCAGGTATACAGGTGTGCTGGTAGGTATGTGAAGGTGTGTTGGTGTGTGAATGTGTTGGTAGGTGTATTAAGAGCTGGCGTGTGATGAAGGTGTGTGTTGTGGTGCGTGTTGACAGGTGTGACAGGAATAGTTGTGTGTTGTTGAAAGGTCTGCCAGTAACAGGTGTGTGGTGGAGGTGCGTTGACAGGCGTATGATAAAGGACAGGTTTTTGTGGCTATGTAGTGATGGCCAGGCATGTGATCTAGACAGGTGTGTGATCTAGACATGTATTTATATAGGGCAGGTGTGTTGATGACCTACACTCGTAAATATAAAACTGTATGTATAAATATTTTCCAAGAGAGAGAGAGAGAGAGAGAGAGAGAGAGAGAGAGAGAGAGAGGAGGGAGGTGGCTAGGGAGGGGTAAGGATTGAGATACCTTGAAGTGAGGGCGGTTGGACTTAGTTAGGAGTGGGCGGGACGCAAAGCATTGTGGGAGGTCGTTGGGTCGAGGTTATGGTATTGGTGGTGGTGGTGGTGGTGGTATTGGTGGTGGTAGTGGTGGTGGTGGTGGTGGTGATGGTGGTAGTGAAGCCTTGTATCCTAATATGAGAATTTTTTTCCTCCTCTCTCTCTCTCTCTCTCTCTCTCTCTCTCTCTCTCTCTCTCTCTCTCTCTCTCTCTCTCTCTCTCTCTCTCTCTCTCTCTCTCTCTCTCTCTCTCTCTCTCTCTCTCTCTCTCTCTCTCTCTCTCAATTTTTTTCCCCTGCACCAATTCTTTTATTTTTTCCTTGAACTCATTCATTTCCTCCCAATTACTTCTTTTATCATCATCTCTTCTTCACCCGCTTTCGTTTCTTCACTCACATGTTGTTCTCTCTTGTTCCTCGACCTTTTCTCCCTCACTTGTCAATTCCTCTTCCTTCTCGACCTTTTCTGCTTGTCTTCCTTTCTGCTTCCGTCAGTTGGCTGCAATTTGAGACGCTCTAAAATCATGTTCCGAGGTGAAGTGGTTGAAAAAAAATCACCTTCTCATTCCATCTTATTATTCTGCACGTAAGTTGCGCTTAACACTAATTCTTGGCCAAGTAAGCGTAATAATAGGGTAACGGGGAACTATAGGGAGACTCAGGAGGGAAGGTTATGAAACACTGAGAGACATGCATAGAAGAGGTGAGGAGAGTGGCAGGGGAGAATAAATAGAGGAAAGTGACGGGAAGGGAGTGGAGTGGGGTCTGTGGTGGAGTCTTGTGGTGGAGGAGGGCCTGGTGGGACGGGGGAGGCTTAAGGGTAGCCGTAGGTCCTGCTGGGGGCGGGGCGAGATGCGGAACCAGCACCCGAGGAGCCGCTAAAGCCTGAGCCAGAGCCAGCCCCGCCGAAGCCTCCGGATTGGGCGCCGCCGAAGCCTCCTGAAGACCCTCCAAACCCTGAGGAGTGGGAGCCGCCGGCGCCTCCGAAGCTGCCGCCCTGGCCTGCGCTGCCGCTGGAGTAGGAGCCTCCGAAGCCGCCGGAACCTCCCTGACTGCCACCAGCAGCCCCACCGAAGCCACCACCGGAGGATCCTCCCTGTTGGCCGCCGTACGAGATTCCTTGCGCCTCCTGTTGGCGGGCGAATTCGATCTGTTCGATGGCATGGGCGGGCAGCGGGTGGGGCGTGGGCAGGAGGTCAGACTCGACGCGGTAACCGTTCTCGTCAGCCACGAAGTTGAACACGCCGGGGGTGCCGTCAGGGAAGGTGAAGCTGAAACAGAGAGTTGCGTTAGTGTGAAGGTGGCGGGGATGGGGGTGGTGTGGTCAGGAGCAGGAGGCACCTGTGACAACAATACTCACGACCAGCCGCCCTGGGACGCCACGGCGCCCTGGGGACCCTGCGGGTATCCTTGCTCCTGGCGGGAGATGCCGTTGCCGGTCTCGAAGTTGAAGCTGTAGGTGCCGTCAGCGTGGGGCCCGTCCCGCTCGTCCACCAGGATGGGGATCACGGGGCCTGAGGGCTGTCCGTAGGATCCTGCACCAGAACCTCCTGAGCCTCCTGCAAAGCCTCTTCCAGCAGCTGATCCAAAGCTGCTGCCGGTGGTGCCTCTGAAGCCTCCTCCAGCAGCTCCTCCATAACTTCCTCCGGCTGCGGCTCCCCCGAACCCTCCGCCCTGTGCACCACCATGACCTGCGGAGCCTCCGAAGCCGCCGCCCTGAGCCCCGCCGTGAGACGCGACACCACCGAAACCTCTGCCGCCGCCGCTGCCGCCGCCCTGAGCCCCGCCGTGAGACGCGGCACCACCGAAACCTCTGCCGCCGCCGCTGCCGCCGCCCTGAGCCCCGCCGTGAGACGCGGCACCACCGAAACCTCTGCCGCCGCCGCTGCCGCTGCCCTGAGCCCCGCCGTAGCTTCCTCCACTAGCGGCTCCTGTGAACCCTCCTCCCTGAGCCCCGCCGTGACCTCCAGAGCCGCCGAAACCACCACCCAGAGCCCCGCCATGCCCACCCTGACCGCCTGAGTGTCCCCCGGAGCCGCCGCCGAAGGAACCTCCCGCCTGGCCCCTGTTTGGTGTCCCATAGGAGGTGGAGGGCAGCCTGGACGCCGCCGCCACCGCCACCACCGCCGCGGAGAGAAGAAGTTTCTGTGGGTGGAGGAGGAAGAGGAGGAAGTTTTAGTGGATGGGAGAGAAATCCAGTCCGGTCTGGTCTCCGTCAGTGCGTGTTTGTCTGGTGAAGTGACGCGGAGGAATGGAAAGGCGCCGCTAGATTCCGTAACGTAGCATTCTCTCTCTCTCTCTCTCTCTCTCTCTCTCTCTCTCTCTCTCTCCCAGGTCATGTTGTCGGAAGCACAGGCCAGTGTCGTCTGTTGTTTCACCCTCAGCCACCATCTATATATACTCCACACGCCAGGACGCCTCTTCCTCCCCCTTCATTGCCTTCCTTTCACCCCCCTCGCACCCCTCACCTCACCCCGCCCCTCACACCCCTACCCTCAATCCCCTGTGTCATGCTGAGGGGAGGGTGGGGGTGAAGAGGGTTTGGAAAGTAGGGCAAGGACGAAGAAGAGGAAAGATTTTGAGGAAAGAGTTAAAATGGTGATAGAGTTTAGGGTGTAGTAGTAGTAGTAGTAGTAGTAGTAGTAGTAGTAGTAGTAGTAGTATGTTTTCGTGTATATTCTTTCTCTTCTTCATTCCTTTTTCTTCATCTTGTTTCTTTCTCTCGCGTTT
>NC_059282.1:5612269-5619769 GCF_017591435.1 Portunus trituberculatus
GCAGAATCGCTTTGTTCTCTCACTGCGAGTATTTTCCAAGGCCACAGAGATGATCAGCGGGGTTTTCAAGAGTGTTTTCCCAGTTGGTAATGTAGAAATATCGTCACTCTGCCTCTAGAACCGTAAAAACACCTTAAAAAACTCCTGTAAATTTAGATAAAGTCTTTTGAAACAGTGGAAGGGAAGCGCAAAAGTGTTTGAGAATACGAGCGTGTGTCTGTCTGTCTGTCTTTCTCATTACCTACATTCCTTCCGGCCAGGTACGCAGGTGGGTCCGTGGGCAGGTATGTGCTGGGCAGGGGAAGGGAAGGGTCAATTTAGTGTTCATACATTCTATAGGTGTGTGTAGCGTGGAATATAGTGCAATGTGTGTGTGTGTGTGTGTGTGTGTGTGTGTGTGTGTGTGTGTGTGTGTGTGTGTGTGTGTGTGTGTGTGTGTGTGTGTGTGTCAATTTCTTGGTGTGTTATTCATGTTTTCTTCGTTGTAAAGTTATTAGTGTTTTTGTAATTTGTTTTCATTGATTGTTTTTTTTTTCATCTCGTTTTGTTTATATTTGTTTTCTTCCTCAGTTATTTTTGTTGTTTTTGGTTTATTTTCTACTTTATTATTGTGTTTATTTCTTTCCCTTCTTTCCAAATAATTCTTCAGTATTTTTTTCCCCATTATCTTCATCTTCCTCTGCATTGTCTTATTTACACATTATCTTCTTCCTTTTTAGTAATTTGCAATCATTTTATCCATTTTTTTCTTTATCTTCTGCTTTATTGTTTTGTTTCCATTTTTTACCTTCCTTCCTTCAGTCATTACGTAAAGGCGCAGGTACGGCAGGTAAGTTAATTATAGGCCGTACCTTTCACCTGGTTGTGCTTACCTGTACTAAAAGTGACTAGCTCCTCACTCACTGCACCTTCATTTTCTCCTTATTCATCCTCTTAAATCTCTTTCTTTTCTTCTATTTTCCCTCTCTTCTCCTCCTCCTCCTCCTCCTCCTCCTCGTCCTCCTCGTCCTCTTTCTTGCATACCTATTCACAGACACCCATTTGCTGATCTCTCCTTCCCCTTCCTTCTGTGTTCTTATTCTCCCCTTTCTTCGCTCCATTCATACCCATTCACCCTTTTCTCTACTTTTCTGCTTCTTGTCTTGTTCTTTTCACATATTTTTGCTCAGATTTTGATTTATTTTTCTCTTTGTTTTATTTTTCGTGTTTTTGTTTTTTTAATATTTTTTCTTGTCTGTTTTGTTTGTTATTGTCTTTATTCTTATTATCAGGTTCTTTATTTGTGTTGCTTTTCCTCTCTGTTTTTTTTTGTTGTTGTTGTTGTTCTCCTTTCGTTTTTTTGTCTTGTCTCTGTCTCACCCATCTACTACTTTCCCTCGCCTACACACACTTTTTTTCTATGTTCTTTCACTTTTTTCTTTTCTTTTTTTACCCCTTCACATTTTTACCCTTCATCTTTCACATCTGTTTTTCTCCCATGCTTCTTTTCTCTCCTATTTTCCCTCTTTCATTCCTCTCACTTCTCACCTATTTCTCCTCTCACTCTCTTTTATTTTTCACCTCATTCCTCTCATTTCTCATATGTTTCTTCTTTCACTCTTTCTACTCCTATCTTTTTTTTTTTTGCCTATATTCCTCTCATCTCTCACATATGTCTTCCTTTCTCACATCTATTTCCTGCATCCCATATTTTTTCATATCTTCCTCTCACTCGTAGTTTCCTCCTCTCATATTCCTTTCCCTCTCTTTTTTTTTCATTTCTCATCTATTTCTCCTCTAACTATTTTTTCACCCTTATCATTCCTCTCACTCGCTTTTATTTTCACTTCTCATCTACTTTCTATTTTTCACCCATACTACCATAAATCACATCTCCCTCTCACTCGTATTTTCCTTCTCTCACACCCCTTTCCCCTTCTTCACCCCTTCACTCACCCCTTCACTCGTGCCATCTACTCTCTCCTTGCACGTAGTCTGGCAAAGGTAGTGAGAGCTGGTTGCAAAAAAAAACTACACTTCTTTCCATATAGTACGGTGCAACTAACAGGCAACGTAGATTTTACAAGTGGGTCTTTCATGGCGGGAAAAGGTTAAGGTGCAGTGTTGGCTCCAAGTGGTTTTCCTCTGCTGGTACACAAAAGCGAGGAAGTTTTATGTCTCGTGTTGTAAAAGAAGGGAATTACCTTTGATTCTATGGCATGCTTTCTTTTCTTTGTTGCTTATCCCCTTCAGTACCATGACGTGGTTTTCATATTCATGCTGGTTACTATATGGCGATTCCATACGGCTCCAGAAACTTATGTGGGGGATTGAAATAGTGAAGACTGTGGCCATTAATCTTCAGACCTCCATAGACACTTCCTAATGTCAATAAATAGTCTAATCACACCAAAAAACTCAAGGTAGAAATGCGTCTCAGTACTGAAGAAGTTAATGCTGGTGATGTTGGTTGTGGTAGTGGTGGTGGTGGAAGATATAAGGACAACAAACGTGTCTCCTTTTGCGTTGGTGTTTGGGAAGGAATTCTTAAGTAACTAACGATGCAGTAGAGAAGGAGGAGGAGGAGAACCATAAAGAATAACAAAAGAAGAGCAAATAACAGACCCATTAATCCCGAAGAGGCTGTTTGTGGAGGAGGAGGAGAAGGAAGAAGAAAAAAAAATGAAAGGAGAAAAACAATAAAGAGGAAAGGAGGAACAGGAGAAAAAAGAGAGAAGAGGACGAATGGAAAGAAAGAAGAAAGTAAGAAAAAAGCTAATGGATGAGGACGAAGAGGAGTCAGAGAGAGAGAGAGAGAGAGAGAGAGAGAGAGAGAGAGAGAGAGAGAGAGAGAGAGAGAGAGAGGGGGGGGACGGTGGAAATGCTTACTGGTAGACAGATTAATGAAGGCGAAAGATAGTGTTGGACATCCACATCAAATGACACATAACACGACACACCGCTAAGGTACAAAAACTAGTGCCATAATAGAAGCGACACACACACACACACACACACACACACACACACACACACACACACACACACACACACACACACACACACACACACACACACGTCATACAAACTTACGTACTTTTTATCTCCTAACGTGGGAAAAAAAATAAGATAAGGGAAAATAAATAGTATGAACATGGTTTTGTGTGTGTGTGTGTGTGTGTGTGTGTGTGTGTGTGTGTGTGTGTGTGTAATTCACCTCGGTCGCCTGCTGGTCACCCAGCCAGTCTTCCCCATTACGGAGCGACCTCAGAGCTCATAGACCGATCTTCGGGTAGGACTGAGACCACAACACACTCCACACACCGGGAAAGCGAGGCCACAACCCCTCGAGTTACATCCCGTACTTATTTACTGCTGGGTGAACAGGGCTCACACATTAAGAGGCTTGCTCATTTGCCTCGCCGCGCCGGGACTCGAACCCGGCCCTCTCGATTGTGAGTCGAGTGTGCTAACCACTACACTACGCGGTGTGTGTTTCACTGTTTGATCTGCTGCAGTCTCTGACGAGACAGCCAGACGTTACCCTACGGAACGAGCTCAGAGCTCATTGTTTCCGATCTTCGGATAGGCCTGAGACCAGGCACACACCACACACCGGGACAACAAGGTCACAACTCCTCGATTTACATCCCGTACCCGTACCTACTCACTGCTAGGTGAACAGGGGCTACACGTGAAAGGAGACACACCCAAATATCTCCACCCGGCCGGGGAATCGAATCTTGGTCCTCTTGTGTGTGTGTGTGTGTGTGTGTGTGTGTGTGTGTGTGTGTGTGTGTGTGTGTGTGTGTGTGTTTTGAGAGACACCTATTAAATCCAGGTCGGGTTTCGGTTCTTCCTTTCACAGGTGAGATGCCGCAGGTAAGGAGGAGGAAGAGCTTTCACTTTCCTCCACCTCCTCCTCCTCCTCCTCCTCCTCCTCAAGGTCGGTTTCTGGGTCAGAGTGGGAGGAAGGGAAAGGAAAGAAGAAGGAAGAGGCATAGTTATGTAGAGAGAGAGAGAGAGAGAGAGAGAGAGAGAGAGAGAGAGAGAGAGAGAGAGAGAGAGAGAGAGAGAGAGAGAGACTGTCAAATATGATTAATAAAAACTAATTAAAAACAAAAAAAACTAGAAAATAAAGTCCCGTTGATTACTGAAAGCACTTGAAAGAAAACGGAATCAAACTTTAAAAAATTCTACATTTTCTTTATTAATTAATTTTCTGTTTCTTTCATGGGAGTCTTCTACAATTTTTCAAGAGGTGACAGTGGTAATGGTGCCGATGATTTTGATGATTATTAGGATGAATGTGATACTAGTGATGAGAACTGTGATGATGGCAATGGTAATAGTGAGAATGGTGATGGTAATGATGGTAATGGTGAATACAATGGTGACACTAACAACACTTCACTATAATTCTTACTCCTACACCACCTCCTGCTCGTTGCTCTTTGGTGAAACACTCAACTCAAGCCCCGGAGATCACAAGTTTGATTCTGACTCACTCCAATTTGTCTGTGGGGGAGGTAGCGCTTTCCTAACCCAAACCGGCGCCATATGACCTCGTTGCAGCGACGCGAATCAAATTACAACTTCTTCCTGGCGCCCTTCTACGGCACAGCCTTCAGAATTATGCACCACTGTTGACTTTCCCTTGATGAAGGCGTGCAAGTCATACCAGGCGTGGCCCCATTCGAGCGAGAGGGCAGAGGGCTTGGGGAACCTGAGTCTCTTCTTCAGGCACTCCGGCAGGCAGGCACACCTCAGGAAGAGCATCGCCACGTGCCTCCTGAAGAAATTGCTGCGCAGGTTATACACGTACCACTGCCAGGAGGAGGAGAAAACAAAGAGCCAAGTGAGGATACAGTGGAGGACCCGGCTGTGTCTCCAGAAGGGAGCAGGGAGGAGGTACTGCAGGAGGAAGGACAGGAGGAAGGGAGGCACTGAGATGAGGAATGTCGTCAGCATCAGCACGAGGGTGGAGTGGATGGTCTGGTCGTCCCTTCTCTTTCTCCAAACGCAGGAGGCGGGGGTGTGTCTCTCTGCGTCGTCGTTCTCTTTCAGCGCCCTCCCTTGGAAGACGCACACTGCCAGCCCCGAGGCGACGGCGGTGAGGAGCGACAGGGCACTCAGGTATACGTATTGAACAATCAGCACCACGTAGGTCGCACCCTCAGCGTCGCCGTCAGGAAGTGAAAAAGTGAGCTTCGTCACCGGATCCCAATAGGTGACGGGGCCTGTAGTGAGGAAGAGGAGCGTGAAGGGAAGACCCATCGCCAGGAGCCACACTATGACCGAGGCGACTGTGGCTCTCCTGACGGTGAAGTGCCTGCAGACATGAGGAAACCCGCACAGCAACACCCGCTCCACGCTCAGCCACGCCAGGCACTGCACGGATGCCAGCGTGGTGACCCAGAACATCACACCCGCGAAGACCATCAATTCGCTTTCGTCTGCACGGCAAGGCGTCGTGTTTGCATCATGGTGCGTCATGAGGGTAATGGTGTCAACCACTGCCGGGACCACGACGGTGACAGCCCGAAGAAGGTCACCAGCCGCTAGGGACGCACGCATCACCCACAGTGCATCATTGTGGCCTGACGCTATCATTGTAACAAGCACTAGAGAGTTTCCCACCAGCGCCACCACCAGTCCCACCACCAACACTCCCAGAAACATTATCTCCCACGCCTTCTGCGCCGCCGTCAAGTAGTCCCACGTCAGAACCACCTCAGAGGAGTTACCCAAGTAGACCATTACATCCGTGCTGCGTGATGCAAACCAGTACACGTCTTGTACAAGTCTCCCACGTGATTCAGGCAACTGACGAAGGCACTGCAGCGCCCTATCACCTCCCGCCACACGCACCCACTCCTCCGACACCACCTCCAGGTCGCCACACGCCGTAGGACACACTGGTAGGAGGGAAAAGTTGAGGGAGCTATGCGAGCCACTCAAGCCCTCCGAATCTTTCATGATAGCTTCCGAGGACGAGGGTGAGGGACCAGAGGCTGGGGGCGGCAGTGTGCAGGGGACGCCGCCCCACGCTAGAGGAGAAGCGACCAACACCAGGAGCCCACACATCACCGCCTGTGTGTATGACATCGCCAGCTGGAGGAGAGAAAGAGAGAAGTCTTAAGGATTTGTTTTAAGCTGGGAATCTAACCTAAGGAAGCTTCAAAATTGACTCAGAATAAAAAAGAAAACAAGAATAGATGATGAATTAAGTGAAATGACTATCAAAAAGAGTGAATGAATCAATAGTTAAACAAAAGACGTCCTCACTTACCTAAACAAGAGTGAAGGAAGAGTGGAAATGACGGAATAGAAAAAAGAGAGCGAAAAGAAAAACATGAATTACTAAGATTAACTAAAGGAAAAAGAAAAATAGATGAGAAGAACAAAAAGGTGACAATTGAGGTGGAAGGTGACTCACATGGATGACACGGACTTGACTTGAAGGAGGACAAGTGTGGAGGGCGCCGCGGTTACTGCCTGACTGGCGGGTCGCGGGAGTCAGGAAGTGTCTGGAGGGGAGCTCAGGTTAGGCAAGTGTCTCTCTTTTTCCCTTGTTGTTTCCTACTGTGTTACGATGCCGCTGGGAATGCTTGACTCTCTCCTTGAATATAGATTTGATAACAGCTCTCTCTCTCTCTCTCTCTCTCTCTCTCTCTCTCTCTCTCTCTCTCTCTCTCTCTCTCTCATGGAAGTATTAGTTTTATTCTTTTCTTTATTATTTTCTAGATATTTTATTTATATTTATTGTAGCCATTGTTTCTTATTCATTTATACAATCCCTATCATTATCTCCTCCTCCTCCTCCTCCTCCTCCTCCTCCTCCTCCTCCTCCTCCTCCTCCTATAGTCATCGTGGCGTCGTCATCCGCTCACCCAGGCGGGACTTTACCGAAATCCTTACGGGGAGTTACCCTTGGTCTCCCGGCCAGGAAACGACACACCACTCCCTCTCTCCTCCCTTCCCATCCTTCCCGTCACTCCTCCTTCTAACACCCGCCCCCTCCCCCCCTCCTACTCCTACTGTGTTACGACGCTACTGGAAATGTTTGAGTCTCTCCCTAAATATAAGTTTGATATAGTCTCTCTCTCTCTCTCTCTCTCTCTCTCTCTCTCTCTCTCTCTCTCTCTCTCTCTCTCTCTCTCTCTTGCTTTTATTTTTTTTTTTCTTATATGTCTTTTTGTATAATTTATTTTGTGTGTGTGTTCAGTTTCGTTTGTGAAAGACACTGAAGGTTTTCATTAGTTCCTGATTGATATTGATTCAGATAACAATAACAACAATAACAAAATAAATAACAATGAAAAGACTAACAAGAGTGGCAACAATCACAACAGTCACAATAGTAGTAGTAGTAGTAGTAGTAATTGCATCATTAACAAAGCAACAATCACAATACGAACAGTAAAAAGTATATCACTATTATATCCATCATCATCACCATCATCATCATCATCATCACCATCATCATCATCACTATCATCATCATCATCATCAGTATTG
>NC_059282.1:5624769-5659769 GCF_017591435.1 Portunus trituberculatus
CGCGCAGGACGGGGATCGAGGCAAATATCTCTCTGTCAGGAGGGAGAAGGAAGGGTGAGTGAGTCTGTGAGGAGTCAGTTAGTCAGGAAAAGGAGGAAATTTTTGGAGGAGGAGGAGGAGGAGGAGGAGGAGGAGGAGGAGCTTGAGAGGCTGACACACACACACACACACACACACACACACACACACACACACACACACACACACACACACACACACACACACACACACACACACACACACACACACACACACACACACACACACACACACACACACACACACACACACACACACACACACACACACACACACACACACACACACACACACAGATGCAAACAGACGGAAATGCTTCACACGCACATACGCACAGTTACAGATCACGAGGGTTAGAGAGAGAGAGAGAGAAAGAGAGAATATCCACCTTAATTGACATCCAAGAAAGTCTACCATGAAGAAGCATTACACACACACACACACACACACACACACACACACACACACACACACACACACACACACACACACACACACACACACACCTGCCGAGATCTTCAAGCTTGGTACTGAAGGGAACTTGATTCTGTGTCAGGTGTGTCGTGATATCGTTGAGGGCTTCGGGCGACACGGCAACCTCGGCCACACCTGTAGAGAGAGAGAGAGAGAGAGAGAGAGGGGTGAGGGTGGAGGGGATATATCTAGTTATGCAAGTTCTATGTGACGAAGCTTAGGGTGGAGTTCTGGGCGCGGTGCAAGAGAGGGCGGAGTTACTGACCTGTTCGTCTGTTCTGGTTAAGGATGTTCACCGTTGTAGAGTCATCGAAGTCATCCAGATTCACTGCTTGCGTTCCTGGTGGTGCCTTCTCTGCCGCCTCCCCTAGACGCACCTCCAGCACCTTCCATCTGCGGGGAAATGAAGAAAAAGACCGTGAAAAGACTATGAATTTATGATCCATTTCTCGAAGTTTGAATCGTTACCACTGTGAGGGTTAGGTCCGTATTCAGAAACGCTTTGCTCTCTCACCGCGATTATTTTCCAAAGCCACAAAGATGATTTAGCGGGGTTCTCAAGGGTGTATGTACAGTTAAAAAATGTAAAAATCTCGTCAGTCTGCCTCTAGAACCGTAAAAACACCTTAAAACTCGTGTAAATTTAAATAAAACCTTTTGAAATAGTGGAACATAGAAGTGTTTGAGAATACGAGCCTTAAGTGCGCATCATCACCTCCTATGATATCAAAAGGCCTTACCCTAAGTAGGACACCGGCTGGAATGTGTCCACCGGCATGCCCACCACCAGCACCGCCGCCACCGTCACCACCAACACGAACACAGCTGATGCATACCCCATTTCTTCCTCACAGGCTGAAAGGAGAGAGGAAAAAGCGATTTGACCTTGAAAATTAACAGGAAATCGTAAGAATATAAGACCACACCACACACACACACACACACACACACACACACACACACACACACATACTAATACTTAACCTCTTCAGTACTGAGATGCATTTTAACCATAAGTTTTGGGTGTGATTAGACGATATTTTTGACATTAGGAAGGGTTTACAGGGGTCAGAAGATTGATGACCAGATTCTTCCCAATTCTAATCCCTGCACAAGTTTCTGAAGTGTATAAAATCGCCGAATAGTAGGCAGAATGAATATGAAAATCCGTCATGGTACTGAAGGGGTCAATACACAATGTACCATCACCACCCATACCTCTCTATCCACCCTCCTCTTGAATCTTACGTCCATACTTTACAATCTTGCTGAGGTTATAAATTAATTCCCACTCACTCAAAATATCCAAGTTTACAATGTGTGGCTGAATGGCTACAGTGCTCGCCCTTCCCTGCTATGACGAGGGTTCGATGGTGGAAACTAGAAAAATCGAGTGGTTTGTCAGTCGCCACAAATTCTGAAGGTAAATTAGAGTGGACACGAGGCTTAGGGGACACCAGGCACCCAGCCAATAAATTAAAACTTAGAGACCACTAAAGTGAACCAAGAAAATAACCTGAAACATCAAGAGAGAGAGAGAGAGAGGCACTCACCTGTAAGGAAGAAGAGAGAGCGATGAATGCTGCCCACTGCGACTCTCTGCTCACCCCACACTGATCCAGGGCAGGTAGTCAGGACGAGGAAGAAGAGGAGGAGATGGAGGAGGAGAGGAGGAGGAGGAGGAGGAGGAGGAGGAGGAGGAGGAGGAGGAGGAGGAGGAGGAGGAGATTGAAGGATGGATAAGGAAAAAAAATGTGTTCTGTAAGTAGGAAGAAAAGGAGAAAGGATAAGGCTTACTGGGGAGAGAGAGAGAGAGAGAGAGAGAGAGAGAGAGAGAGAGAGAGAGAGAGAGAGAGAGAGAGAGAGAGAGAGAGGCAGGGGTTGGAGGTCATGGCCAACCTAACCAGTTCTCTAACGGGAATAATTTTTATTACTTTTTTGTTCTTCTTGAAATTAATCGACGTTTGTATACATTTGGAACACTGTGAACTCTCTCTCTCTCTCTCTCTCTCTCTCTCTCTCTCTCTCTCTCTCTCTCTCTCTCTCTCTCTCTCTCTCTCTCTCTCTCTCTCTCTCTCTCTCTCTCTCTCTCTCTCTCTCTCTATCTATCTATCTATCTATCTATCTATTTATCTATCTATCTATCGATATGTCTGTCTGAATTTTAATGATTGGCATGAGAGAGAGAGAGAGAGAGAGAGAGAGAGAGAGAGAGAGAGAGAGAGAGAGAGAGAGAAGTGGGGAGGGTACGTACTCTCTAAAAAGGTCAGTAACCCAAGATAATGATGATGATGATGACGATATGTGTGTGTGCGTGTGTGTTTGTGTGTGTGTAATTCATCACGGTCGCCTGCTGGTCACCCAGCCAGTCTTCCCCATTACGGAACGAGCTCAGAGCTCATAGACCGATCTTCGGGTAGAACTGAGACCACAACACACTCCACATACCGGGAAAGCGAGGCCACAACCCCTCGAGTTACATCCCGTACCTATTTACTGCTAGGTGAACAGGGGCCACACATTAAGAGGCTTGCCCATTTGCCTCGCCGCGCCGGGACTCGAACCCGGGCCTCTCGATTGTGAGTCGAGCGTGCTAACCACAACACTACGCGGTGTGTGTGTGTGTGTGTGTGTGTGTGTGTGTGTGTGTGTGTGTGTGTGTGCTTTGCGACGTCTTGTGAGGGCAACCCGCTATATCAATACGTTCTTCTGGGAATGTAAAGAGGAGGAGGAGGAGGAGGAGGAGGAGGAGGAGGAGGAGAAGAAGGGAGAGAAAGCTGAGGTGAAGAAGAGAAAGAAGAATAACAACGTCAGGCCAAGAGTCGTTCACCTTACTCTCTTTATTTTCATTTTACTTCTTTCTTTTCTTACTTTTTTTTTTTTTTTTTAGTTTTGGTGCCTTGATTTTCACTCCTTTTTTTTCCCTGTATGTTTATTTGTCTACTCTCTCTCTCTCTCTCTCTCTCTCTCTCTCTCTCTCTCTCTCTCTCTCTCTCTCTCTCTCTCTCTCTCTCTCTCTCTCTCTCTCTCTCTCTCTCTCTCTCTCTCTCTCTCTCTCTCTCATCACATGCTTATCACATGCACATGCTTTGATCAGGAATATGAAACCGTGAATCAGGTTTTAATTTTTAGACTCCTTACTGAATGTCTGAGTTGTTATTTGCATCTCAGTATTACACACACACACACACACACACACACACACACACACACACACACACACACACACACACAGAATTTGAAGGGATGACATATGAGGAGAGACTAAAGGCTATGGATCTGCCAACCCTGGAACAAAGAAGAGAGAGAGGGGATCTGATACAAGTTTATAAATTGATCAGCGGTATGGACCAAGTGGATAATGATAAATTGATCCTGAGAGTAGAATATGACATTCGAAGTACAAGATCGCATAGTAAAAAGCTGAGAAAAGGAAGATGTCTGAGAGATGTTAAAAAATATAGTTTCCCGCAAAGATGTATTGAGACGTGGAACAGTTTGAATGAAGAAGTAGTGTCTGCAACGAGTGTGCATACTTTTAAAGTAAGATTGGATAAGTGTAGATATGGAGACGGGGCCACACGAGCATAAAGCCCTGTAAAACTACAACTTGGTAAATACAACTAGGTAAATACACACACACACACACACACACACACACACACACACACACGCGCGCGCGTAGTGTAGTGGTTAGCACGCTCGATTCACAATCGAGAGGCCCGGGTTCGAGTCCCGGTAATGTGTGGCACCTGTTCACCTAGCAGTAAATAGGTACGGGATGTAACTCGAGGGGTTGTGGCCTTGCTTTCCCGGTGTGTGTTGTGTGTTGATGTGGTCTCAGTCCTACCCGAAGATCGGTCTATGAGCTCTGAGCTCGCTCCGTAATGGGGAAGACTGGCTGGGTGACCAGCAGACGACCGAGGTGAATTACACTCAAGCAACCAAAACGAAATAATAATGTCTATCCTAACTTAAAAAAAAGCCTCCATATTCTTTCTTATAGGAATAACAAAAAAAATAAAGAAATTATAGCGTAAACTACAACAAATTGTATTCCATCGTTCTTAATTCCTTGAGTACCATGACGCGTTTCCATATCCATTCTGCTTACTATTTGGTGATATTATACACCTTCAGAAACTTATGTATGGGATTAAAATAGTGAAAGCTGTGCCCATTAATATCCTGACCTCCTTAGACCCTTCCTAATGTCAATAAAGTGGTCGTACACAAATCTTAAGATAAAAATGTGCCCCAGTATTGAATGGGTTAAGATTCTCCCGAACCTTCCTCAACACTTCCCAAGCTGTTCTATCCCTTTCTTTGGCGTTTTGGAAAGTAGGCGTGGTTTCGTGAAGGTGAAGAAGGCGAGGGGAAGAGAGGAGTGAGAAGGAGGAAAGATGAAAATAGAGCTATAAGAACATGAAAGAAAGCAGAAAGCCCTTTAGAGAGAGAGAGAGAGAGAGAGAGAGAGAGAGAGAGAGAGCAATTTTCTGAGGGAGTAAATCTAACCGTTTCTATTCTCGAGGGAGCTGCAGCTGGTATTGTATATTGAATCCCTATATACAAGCCTTGCGCCACACACCTCCACAAATTTCAAAAGGCTGTAGTTGAAATTATATGGATTTTTTTTAACTCCTTCACTAGCATGACGTGTTTCCATGTTCATTCTGCTTATTATTTGGTGATTTTATACAGCTTCAGAAACTTATGTAGGGATTGAAATGGTGAAGACTGTGGACCATTAATCTTCTGACCTCCATAGACCTTTCGTAATGTCAATAAAATGGTCCAATCATTCCCAAAACGCGTGGTAAAAATGCGTCCCAGTACTGAAGGGGTTAAACGTATTACTTCTATGGTTCTGGTGACATAGTAACATGATTATAAGGAAACGAAACACTCTTGACCCGGCTAATCATATCTGTGGCCTTGGAAAATCGTCGCCGTGAGAGTAAAGCTTTCAAAATACGGCCCATAGATGGACGAGAATAGAAAGATTAGTTATGCAAAAGCTCCGAAAAAACACAGTAAATGAGGAATGGACGACCATACGTATAATCACAATGTCCTTATCATATCAGTAGTACCGGGAACTGAAGGGAAGGAGCAACACACACACACACACACACACACACAACCAGACACTGACTCACACACACAGACTCCTTCACTGCAGTCACAACCACCCTTGCCATTGTCTCAGATATTTGGATTCCTGGAGGCTTTTCTTAATTTCTAGGCCTAATAACCGAGTTTTTACGTGGCTTTACCGTGAAGTGTGTAGGCCTCTTATCTTAGGCCTCCTGTTTTTGCTGTTATTTTTGTGTTTACGCTCACTGTGGACATGGATGACCAGGTATGTAGATTATTATTATTGTTGTTATTATTGTTGTTATTATTATTATTATTATTATTATTATTATTATTATTATTATTATTATTATTATTGTTTGGTTTGAAATAATCAGATAGATAGGTTATTGAAAATTTTTAGATTTTTTTTTTTTTTTTTTTTTTTAGGAATAAAGAGAAAGTTTGTTGTACAGTGAAGTTTTTCAAGTTGACGAATTGGTGATGGTGATGATGATGGTGATGATGACTTGCTGTTGTCATTATTAGTGTTGGTGGTGGCGGTGGTGTTATGGAAGTTGCCAAGTGTGAAGTGATATGTAACCTTGGTGTCTCTTCTCAGTGATAATGATGATGATGATGATGATGATGATGATGTAGTAGCAATAATAGTAATAATAATAATAATAATAATGATAATGATAATAGTAATAATAATGTTACACGCTTGTTGTTTGTTTGTTACAGTCCCCTTTTTCCTTATAATCTCTCTCTCTCTCTCTCTCTCTCTCTCTCTCTCTCTCTCTCTCTCTCTCTCTCTCTCTCATCAACATTTCTGTGCTATAAAAAATGTGCACCTGGACACTGTTTGAGCGCCACAATTCACCTGTCGGGCATTAGTCAGCACGCCTCACCTGTGCATTCTTTCCACGAAACACCTGTGACCCTTTGCTATACAGAGGGAGGTGTATAGTGATTGTATTTTTACCTGTGAACTCACCTGTCTGTATCCTGTTTAATTATCGTTTTATCTTGTAACTGAGTGCTTCTTATCGCAAAATATTACAATCTTATCTCAACTAACTGCATGTCTGCCCTCCCAGTCCTCGGGCCTTACTAAACCTGGTGTTCTGAGTCACTTTGTTCTCTCAGCTCTGTTTTCAAGCTGCTCTATGTAAGAAAACTGAACGATGTGTTTACTGAAGGACACGTCGAAAGATTGTTAGACTGTCACTACGATCATGAAGACTCCCTTGGAAACGCCGCAGATTTAATGACGTTTGTTCCTTTCCATCAGTGGTGTAGATACATTATTAAATTATTATTACTACTACTACTGCTACTACTACTACTACTACTACTACTAATACTACTACTACTAATAATAATAATAATAATAATAATAATAATAATAATAATAATAATAATAATAATAATAATAATAATAATAATAATAATAATAATAATAATAATGATAGTATTAATAACAATAATAACAATAATAAAAGTAATAATAATGGTAATAATGATAATAATAATAATAATAATAATAATAATAATAATAATAATAATAATGATAATAATAATAATAGTAATAATGATAGTACGACTGCTACTGCTGCTAATGATGCTAATAGTGATAATGATAATAATGATTATAAAATAATAGTAATGATAGTTATATTCCCATCTGGCGTGCGCGCGTGCCCTGAGACACACACACACACACACACACACACACGGTAGCTCAGTGGTTAGAGCGCTGACTTCACAAGCCAGATGACCGGAGTTCGATTCCCCGGCCGGGTGGAGATATTTGGGTGTGTCTCCTTTCACGTATAGCCCCTGTTCACCTAGCAGTGAGTAGGTACGGGATGTAAATCGAGGAGTTGTGACCTTGTTGTCCCGGTGTGTGGTGTGTGCCTGGTCTCAGACCTATCCCAAGATCGGAAATAATGAGCTCTGAGCTCGTTCCGTAGGGTAACGTCTGGCTGTCTCGTCAGAGACTGCAGCAGATCAAACAGTGAATTACACACACACACACACACACAGTTAACATCCCTCCTCCAGCAGGTGTTACGGTCTGCCCTGACTAGCGGCGTGATGGTGAAGAGGCAGGACGGTTCCTATCATTGCCTCCCTTGCGAGAAAACCCCTTCTGAGGCCTTGCCGCACCTCAAGGGCAGGGACCATGACAACTACCTCGTGTGGTACATCCTGCAGCACCCTTCGCCCTCTCAGGAGCTCCTCAACGCCCTCCCACTTGATGTACGCGAGGCAAAGCGCTCTAACAAAATAGAGTTGGTGGACAGGGCGCACTTCTCCTACAAATGCCGCGTGTGTCCCAAGAAAAACCAGTTCACCGGGATCGAACCCTTGAAGAGTCATCTCAATGGGAATGACCATAAGAAAGCCGAAAAGAATATGCAAGTTTCCTCCTTGGTCCCCAGCCAGACCCAGTCTCCCGCAGGTCCCATTCACGTGCCCGGTGTCCCACAGATCCCCTCACCGTCTTATGTCCCGCAGCACATCCCTCCCTACGGCGCCGCCCAACCAACGGTAAGTGTTTTGCTTTTTTTTTCTTTATACGTCAGAGGGACACTAACAAGGACAGCAAAATTGTGTGTATGTGTGTGTGTGTGTGTGTGTGTGTGTGTGTGTGTGTGTGTGTGTGTGTGTGTGTGTAATAATAATAATAATAATAATAAACGGTTTATTAGTTAGGCAGTGTAAAAAATTACACTGAAAATGTACAGGGGGGGGGACATTACCACAATGAACTAAAAATGCTTAACCTAACTATGGATAAACTTAACCTAGAATTCACTTATTTATTTAAGGCTCGCACAATAGTGGGCACCGCGCTAAGTCGGTACCGATCAGTGCGCGGTGCTCTCAAGGGCGCCACGCGTGTGTATGTGTGTGTGTGTGTGTGTGTGTGTGTGTGTGTGTGTGTGTCTGTTTGATCTGCTGCAGTCTCTGACGAGACAGCCAGACGTTACCCTACGGAGCGAGCTCAGAGCCCATTATTTCCGATCTTTGGATAGGCCTGAGACCAGGCACACACCACACACCGGGACAACAAGGTCACAACTCTTCGATTTACATCCCGTACCTACTCACTGCTAGGTGAACAAGGGCTACACGTGAAAGGAGACACACCCAAATATCTCCACCTGGCCGGGGAATCGAACCCCGGTCCTCTTGTTGTGTGTGTGTGTGTGTGTGTGTGTGTGTGTGTGTGTGTGTGTGTGTGTGTGTGTGTGTGTGTGTGTGTGTGCGTGTGCACGCGCATGTGTGCAACTGATGCAACTCTTCATCTCCTCTCTGCAGCCATTGAATACCAGCGTGACACCTTCGCTGGGGGCAGAAGTTGTTCCTCCTGAAGTGAAGTATGCTCTGGATGGTCGTGTGGTGGAGAGGGGCTCAGGTTCCTTCTACAAGTGCCTGATGTGTACCAAGGACTTCACTGGAGTCGCCCCTTTGCTGGAACACCTGAGGAGTGAAAAGCACAAGAAGAAGGCCGCACAGTACGTCCCTGACCTCAGCAGACTCTCGGTGAGAAAGGATGATGCTGAAGACTTGATGAAATTATGTATTTTCTTGCTAACTTTTTGTAGATGCTGTGGAGGGTGTTGATACCTTTTGTACCTTGATTTTTCTTTTACTTTCGATGCTGGGTTTTCCTTCCACTGAGGTTGTTGGTGTGCATGTTTCTTGCAGATTACTTCTGATCAACCGAATCAAGACAACGTTCGTCTAGAGTCTTTACCGATCGGTGTGGGCAGAAGTGACCAGGTAAGGACGGACACACACACACACACACACACACACACACACACACACACACACACACACACACACACACACACACACACACACACACACACACACACACACACACACACACACACACACACACACACACACACACACACACACACACACACACACACACACACACACACACACACACACACACACACACACACACACACACACACGTATGGTTTAAGGATGGAGGAGGAAGTGGCGATATGACCAATCCAGCATCCATCCCCTCTCACCCTTTCCGTGACCTCTCCCACTCCTCTCTTGCAGACTGATGGACAGTGGACTTTTCCGTGGATTGTAAGGTCGACTGCACGCCCCCGGATACCGTCTGAGACTGTCTACCGCAACCTTTCAATTCCCCGCGGCCTCGTGCTCATCTTTAATTATTACTTTACTGGACAAGGTACTAATGAGCGTAGAGGCGCCAAGCGGGACAGCTTCAACCTCAAGACTCTCTTCGGCCACATGGGTTACATGGTGTACTTGTACGAGGATCTAAGTAAGTCGGACACAGAGGAGAAACTCAGGGATCAGCAAGAGAACCAGTACCTCTGTCATTTCGATTCCTTCATCGTGTTCGTCTTGAGCCACGGGAAGGATGACTCGTTCTCCTGCGGGGACGGGGAAATGATGTCACTGAAAAACGTGCGGAGCTACTTCACAGACAACAACTGTCGGGGCCTCATCAGTAAGCCCAAACTCTTCTTTGCAAACTACTGCCGCGGGAACTTCGTTGAACCACATATTCAGTACGACAGTTTACCTCCCCCGCCAGTCCAGCAGGTGGCGCCCAGGGACATGATGACCTTATATTCCTGCATCGATAGTTTCCAAGCGCCGCGGCACGAGGAGCGTGGCACTGTATTCGTGCAGGTGTTGTGTGAGGTGCTGGCTGAGCACGCCCATGACATGAATATGCAAGACCTCATTATCAAAATAAACAGCCTCACAAAGACACGTGGAGGCGCCACTCCGGAGTCTCAGATGTATGATTTCAAAACATTCTACTTCAACCCGTACCAGCAGTAACGCCGCCGCGCCACCATTGCGCCTGCAGGAAGGAAGAACTGCGTGGGAGAGCGTGGAACAGGAGGCACCCACCCTGCTGCCTTGAATTTTGTGGTGACGGGTCAGTGTGAGGATGGAGGAATGTAACGTGATTAGTGTCCAGGGTAACGGTATAATGATTTTTCCAAGTTTGAAGACGCGGATGTCCACTACACGAATCAATGGTTATTGTTGTTGTTGTTGTTGTTGTTGTAGGTTATTAACACAGTAATCTTATCGTGGGCGTGTTGTTATTCTGGGAAACATAGTCATGCTAATAATAAATGATTGATCCTTCGCCATTTTCTTCTTCATATTTAAGAATAAAAAAAAAAAACATTTCAGGTGAGATTGGTGAGAGGGAGGTGGTCTGCTGGTGAGAGGGTGAGAGGGTGAGAGGGAGGTGGAGCTGCTGGTGAGAGGGTGAGAGGGAGGTGGTCTGCTGGTGAGAGGGTGAGATGGAGGTGGTGTGCAGCGTGAGGGTTTGTGTGTTGCCTGTGTGTTGGTGGTGTGGCTGTTATCCTTGCCTGGGAATCTCTTGGGGAGGTGTTTGAATCCAGGCCGGGATAAGAACATAAAAACATCAGAAAAGAGGGAAACTAGAAGAAGCCTCTAGGCCTATACGTGGTATTCCCTGTACCCTGTAGCTACCTAATTCCATCTATCATCCCCATCCATAAATTGATCTAATCTTCTTTTAAAGCTCCCTTTTGATTCAGTACTAACAACATGACCACTGAGTCTGTTCCACTCATCAAACACTCTGAAAACCAGTTCTTTCCCATTTCTCTCCTAAACCTGAATTTCTGAACCTTAAACCCATTATTTCTAGTTCTGTCGCCGCTACTGATCCTAAGAAATTCGCTCATCTCCCCTTTGTTATAGGCCCTATAGACAGCGTAACAATTAACTCTTTCTCCTTTTTGAGTGGAGTGTAGGAGGTAAACTGTGATATGACGCGGAAAAAACGAAAAGACGAAGTGAGGCATCGCAGCAAAGCTCCTCTCAGTGAACGCTAGAACTCAGCCACAGCAAAGCAAGTACTACATACAACCTTTCCTGCCTTCCCTCGCAAAGATATACCATTGGAATGTGAATAACTCGCTCTCTCTCTCTCTCTCTCTCTCTCCCCCACTAAATTCATAACATAACACCGCGCAATTTTCCCATGTACCAATTCTAATTTCACACAAACAAACACTTCAACATAACTGGATCGGGCGGGGAATTACAACTGTGTCGGGATTGGCCAGCATCACCTCTGACGCAATGCCGGGGTGCGCTGTGATTGGCTGAGGCGCTGTGACGTGTCCTTGCGCTCAGGTACTCACATCGGCGGTCAGTCTTGTCTTGTCACTCTTGTGGCAGTGCGCTGTGAACTGTGAAGGTGGGAAGGTGGCCAACTGTTGCAAGGAGGCTGTGAAGGCGTGGGTTGAGGTCGTGGCGTTTCAAGGTCGTTTGGGAAGGTAAGGACAATACCTTTATCTCTTTCTCTTCATCCTATCCTTAATTGTTTTCCGTCTCTACCTTTACCTCCTCTTCTTCCTTCCTTCCTCTCCTTGTTCTTCGTCTATGAACATGAAAACTTAGCGATGACACGTGTTTCTTCATACAGGTGTGTGTGTGTGTGTGTATGTGAAGGGTGAAGGGGAAGGATTACACGTATAGAATTTCACTTCCACAACCGATTCTCTAGAGTTTGGTTTCTCTCTACGAGTTAGGAACGTGCAGGAGAACAGGAGAGAATGGCCAAGGCTCCTTCCCGGCCGCGTCTCCCTGCATGACCAAGCGTGTGGAAGTGACGGGGCGTGGTGGTGATAGTGGTGGAGGGGAAGGAATAGGTGTGTAGTATGTGTAATGGTATATCAGTAAAACACACACACGCACACACAAGCTCTCTGTAACTCGTCTCTATTTTTCTTTCCTAAGCGTTTTCCTTCCTTAGTCTTCTTCCGCTAACTAGAACACAAGCCAGAGGACCGGGGTTCGATTCCCCGGCTGGATGGAGATATTTGGGTGTGTCTCCTTTCACGTGTAGGTGCTGTTCACCTAGCAGTGAGTAGGTAGGGATGTAAATCGAGGAGTTGTGACCTTGTTGTCCCGGTGTGTGGTGTGTGCCTGGTCTCAGGCCTATCCGAAGATCGGAAATAATGAGCTCTGAGCTCGTTCCGTAGGGTAACGTCTGGCTGTCTCGTCAGAGACTGCAGCAGATCAAACAGTGAAACACACACACACTTTTACATCATTTCCGTTTTCTGTGTCACGTTCCGAATTGAGACTGAAAAAGTTAATGAATAATCGATTAATAACATACCGTAGCTTTTTTTTTTTTTATTACGTTTTCTTCTTTTCTTTTAATTTATTTTTCGCTCCTCAAATAAACGAATTCTTTTGGAGGTTATTTTTACTTAGCTGGATAATCTTTTTTTTTTTTTTCGGGGAATGAGCTTATTTCTCTCTCTCTCTCTCTCTCTCTCTCTCTCTCTCTCTCTCTCTCTCTATATATATATATATATATATATATATATATATATATATATATATATATATATATATATATATATATATTCATCTCTCTGGTGAATCCACAAGCAAAAAAAAAAAAAGAAGGAAAGCAGTCTTAATGTAAGATTCCTGTCATAGCAAGCACACACTGGCAGGGAACTCGCATGACTAAACTACTGATGGAGTGTGTAAAGTAGTGCCATGCATACAGTCAGCGATGGTATGATTAATGTAGGAAAGCGGCCTTGTATTAATGTAACACACACACACACACACACACACACACACACATTCCGTGTTCTCACCCTTTACGCCATTTTTTCATAAGCATTTCAATTTTCCTTCTTTCTTTTCCCTTGTTTTCCATTCTTTTCGGCTCACTCTTTTTTTTTTTTTTTTATTGCCCCTGGCCAGCTTCCCCTCTTGCATAAAAAAACACTCCCTGTACTCCCAAATCATTGCGACACCTTCCTTCTTCCACACTCCGGTCTCTCTGTCTCCCCCAGGGGTGATGGGAGGGCCACACCTGCCCTCTCAACCCCCATGGGACAGCTTCTCCTCACCAGTCACTTCACGCGTCTCGCAGCTCAATCTACCCGTTTGAATTCTGGCTGCACCTTGTTTACCTGAGAATGATGAAGTGGTGGTGGTGGTGGTGGTACTCGTTGTTGTTGTTTTTGTTGTAGCTGTTGTGTTTGTTGTTGTTTAGCACTTCTACACATCACACTCAAAACTACAGAATTTTGGCTTTGAAACAACAACAACATTCCTGGAAAACAACGAATAGCTACACTAAACAAAGCACAAAAACACAAGAGTAATGAAAAATAATTAAATCTTTCCTCTGCACTTCACCAGAGAGAATTAAAGAAAAAACTATATTCTATTTAATGCACCTCACACAAAAAAAACAAGAAAGAAAAACTACTTCTAATTCATTGCACTTCGCATACAAAAAAAAGTAAAAAAAACCAAAACAACTTCTGTTCAATGCACTTCACACAAAAAATGAAAGAAAAGAAAAAAAGCCAACTAATTTAATGCACTTTATCCAAAAAAAAAAAAAAAAACCCTACTATTTGATGCATTCGACGCCCGTTTCTGCCTCATCTTCCCTCTAATCCTCGTACCTTCCACTGATACCAGACTTCACATACACAAAAAAACTTCACACTCACAAAAAAATGAAAGAAAAGGAATAAAAAAGCCAGCTAATTCAAGGCATTCCACACCTGTTTCTCCTTCATCTTCCCTCCAATCCACGTAAACTTTCACTAATATCAAACCTCACACTTTAAAACCCTCACACAAAAAAAAAATTAAAAAGAAGAAATAAAAAGACAGCTAATTTAATACATTCCACGTCTGTTTCTGCTTCATCTTCCTTTCAATCCATGTAAACCTTCTCCTGATACCAGACTTTGCTTATCGTCATCAGGGATTGACACTTCCAGCCACATATGTTCTAGTTTCTCACGTTCTTAGCTTAGTAGGCATTGTACAGTACACTTATCTGCCTCTTTTATATTGGTGTGATAATTAAGTGATGGTTGTGGTAGTGGTGATGGTGGTGGTGGTGATAAATCGGTTGTATCACATAGATTTTCCTCAATTAAAGTGTGTTGTAATGTGGAGGTTTGTGTATGTGTGTGTGTGTGTGAGAGAGAGAGAGAGAGATTCATACAACCTTGAGCAGTGATGAAATTGTTTTTAGTCTTTTATAAAACGATGAGTGTATGTATGAATAAATTATCTCTCTCTCTCTCTCTCTCTCTCTCTCTCTCTCTCTCTCTCTCTCTCTCTCATTTTCAAACAGCTGTCTCATTTTTATTCGCTAGTTTCATATATTAAAAAATGTGAATCACGATGACTTGGTGAATATGACAGAGAGAGAGAGAGAGAGAGAGAGAGAAAGAGAGAAAGAGACGCAAAAAAAGAAATCACCCTTACTAATGTCTTGTATCTCACAGGTGCTCAAGATCTTTAAGGTGACAAGGCAGCGTACACCTAACCTCGCACCAAGTAATACCTGCCCAATCTCAGCCATTAAGAAGGAATAAAGAGACTGACGCTGGTTATTCGGTTAGATTAGTGGCTTTTGAGTATCTGAGTCATAAAAATCAAGCGTGTGAAGCGTGTGTTAAGCCTTAGCGGTGAAGCAACTCCACGATTCTGTGACGTGAGAGTTGCTGCCTCGACATTCCAGTAGACAAAAGGAGACTGAGAAGTGTGCAAGTCAACATCAAATGCATTCCGGCTTCCCTAAAACCTGTTCCGGCTTGGCAGTGGGTTTTTCTTGAAGCAGGACCCTATTTAACGTTCCCGCACACTGCCCTTGTTGCTTCTTGCGTCGCGTCACTGCGCAGGGGAAGAAACCTACAGTTCCCTGACACAAGAGAGGTTAGCCTGCCACTCCAGTCGCGCGCCTCGCCTCACCACCACGCAATCTCACCCGCACAAACGTCCCCTGCAGCAACTAACAATAGAAAACGTAGAATCCCCCAGAAATCTCAGCGCAGTCTGCTAACGGAGGAACAAGAACAAGTGACAACAAACAATACTACCTTCAAACATCGTGCTTTTATCATTCAATAAGTATACACACCAGACGGCAATAAGAGTGACCTTGAACGCGTAACTTAGTGGAACAACGGGGTAAGTGAGTGGAGGGAGTGAGGGCGACAGTGAAAGCCAATTTGAGCCACTGCAGACGACGAGCTGGACGGAATGGAGCTGACAAGGTCGACAGAGGGGCTGCAGTCAACTCTCGCCGCCGCCAACCTGAGCGAGGTGGTGATGATGGGGTGTACACAGGAGGTGCTGGACTTCGAGCCTTCATGCATGGAGTTCCTGGAAGGTGAGTGTGTGAACTTTGATGTTTGTGTTGCTGTGTGGTGTTTTAATTATGGACACTCCCTCTTCTGTTTCCTATACTGTTGCTGCTACTACTACTACTACTACTACTACTACCCCTTATATCATTTAGCTTTACTGAAAAAAAAGAAATAGTATAAAAATTTATCAGTTTCGTGTTGTCAGAGATAGCGGTCAGTTCTTTCTGCCTCGCTCTGCCCTGTCCTGTCGTCTCCTGTCCTGTTTCGTAACCTTTCATTCTTTTTCTTTTTTCATTCTTTTTCCCAGTTCGTAATTTACCAGATTCTCTCTCTCTCTCTCTCTCTCTCTCTCTCTCTCTCTCTCTCATATGAAACGTACTGATAAGCTCTAGCATTAGCGTGGTGTGTGCATTATGATTATGAAAGAGAGAGAGAGAGAGAGAGAGAGAGAGATCCTATAGTTTATCACTGAAATTAATGAAAAGTAACGAACGATACACTTTGCATTAATAGGATAGGTGGAATCTTAATTATATACAAAACTAAAATCGAACACTTGCAGTATTTCATGGGGGTGACAGGGAATGAAAGAGAGGAAATATCGATGAACACACACACACACTCTCTCTCTCTCTCTCTCTCTCTCTCTCTCTCTCTCTCTCTCTCTCTCTCTCTCTCTCTCTCTCTCTCTCTCATTAGTAAGAGTGACAGAATATAGACATGACAATAAAACAGCGGCGGTTATCCTCTCAATACAAGGAGATAGGAGCGATCAAGCACCAGAATACAGTGTGAGATTAGATAAAATGTTTCATCACTGAGAGAGTCGCTGTTTAAGTTCCCGAGCGCCGGAATGTGGATCCGTGAAGGTGTCTCGGCGAAGCTTCACTCCAAGATGCGTGAAGTTGTGAATATCATACAAGGTCATACAGATCGTGCATTTTTAGTTTGTAATTTCAGTGCATAGTTTTTGGCGAGTTTTGATTTTAGCCCGATTTATACTATTTTTTTTATGTAAGAGGGAGAGCTACCAAGGGCAAAAAAAAAAAATGAATATTAAAAAAAGCCTTGAATGGTAGTCTCCATAAAAGAATGAAAATAATTAGTTAAGGTTCAAGGACAAATGTCTCGACACCTCTCTCTTAAAATAAGTTAAGTCGTAGGAAGAAGAAAATATAGAAGTAGGGAGGGAGTTCCAGTAGTAAACGTATTTTGATCCTCTGACAAACAATATTTGTTTTGGAACTGGTGTTGAAACAGTATTGGTGAGTGGAATAAGGTTAGCAGTCATGTAGTGAGACCCAACACGCTAGATGAGTTCAAGGGAAAGGTATTATGTGGATAGGGAAGGCACGTGGGGATAGGAAGGGTGGCATTGTGGGATCGGGGGGGAGGGATGTTCATTAGCGAAGCAGATGTTCAGTGCAGACCAACCAGCGTTCTCTTGTCTCCTTTATTCACATGTCATCGCGTTTATTTATCTATTTCTTTTCTGATTTTACATCTGTTAGGTTTTTTTAATAGTATTCTTTGTTTGTTTGGCTGAATGGGATAGTAAAGTATCATCTCGCTTCATTTAAACGCACAGAAGGGTTTTTCCAATGAATCGTTTCCGTTCAAGTCAGGCTGAGGCGAAGAAAATGTTTCCTTCTGTCCTGAGAGACCATGACTTGTTAATTTTTCTTTCCCAGAACTCACTCAGCAACACAATATTCTCCGTGCTACTTCAATATATCCTTTCTTATAATTTTTGTTTTGTACTCTGCTGTTCAAAGTCGTACCTTGTGTCTCTCAAAGGTAGTCGCCATTAATGCTGCAGACACAGTACCGGTTCCAGACTTTTCGTGAGCTATCCAACCAAAGCGCTCCCCGGGGAGTATTGGTAAGCGCCCAAACAAAAGATACATGAAAAGCTCCTGGTCTCTGTGGTGGTTCTGATAAAAAGATATTCATGAAGCCATACACTAATTTACATTCGATTTATTGTCATGACATCCACGAACCTTACGACATCACTACCTTGGGCAACACACACACACACACACACACACACACACACACACACACATGCGTAGTGTAGTGTAGTGGTTAGCACGCTCGACTCACAATCGAGAGTCCCGGGTTCGAGTCCCGGTAAGCGGCGAGGCAAATGGGCAAGCTTCTTAATGTGTGGCACCTGTTCACCTAGCAGTAAATAGATACGGGATGTAACTCGAGGGGTTGTGGCCTCGCTTTCCCGGTGTGTGTTGTGTGTTGATGTGGTCTCAGTCCTACCCGAAGATCGGTCTATGAGCTCTGAGCTCGCTCCGTAATGGGGAAGACTGGCTGGGTGACCAGCAGGCGACCGAGGTGAATTACACACACACACACACACACACACACACACACGTAACCATACCACTTCTTATCTTATTTTTTCTTAGCACCAACTTTCTCCTTTTCTTTTATCTTTTTTTGTTTAATTTTCGTGTTTCTACCTCGTCTCTAAGATATGACGTGTTCCTCTCTCTGTTTAACTTATTTACTTATTTTTTTCATGTATTCCCATTTAAATAACCGCATTGTTCACTTTTCTTCTTATTCTCCTCATCTTTCTCAGGGACCATAGATTGTGGGGACACTGTGTTAGTATTTGTCAGAAAACTATATCATTATTATCATTATTATTGGTAGTAGTTGCAGTAGTAGTAGTAGTAGTAGTAGTAGTAGTAGTAGTAGTGGTGGTGGTAGCAGTAGTAGTGGTAGTGGCAACATTGCCACTGTACATGTGTTAGGTCAGGTCACTTTATAAAAGTGTGGCACGAGGGACCTCGCCCATATTTTCAACAAGAGTCCTGCAGAGAGGTCAGAGTTCTTCCATCCTCCGGTACTACTGTTATGACCTGAGCTTTTATCTACACCAACTGTTTTTTAGGGTAAGTTTACAGGGACAAGTTTACAAATGTTTTTATTACAATACTAATGATATAAATATTCTTATGAAAAATAGAACACAAACAAGAAAGTAATTAATCACTTTTTTTGTTTTAACAGAAGCTGTGGTTTCCTGCTGTTACTGCGGTTGCAATGGCAGAGGGGACACAGACTAGAAGGAACGGTCGGCCATACAGCAGCGGCGAGAAGGCTATAGCACTGCGTGTCCTGGACTTCTTCCGAAATGAGGTTTTTACCACCAAGATGGAAACGGAATTAGAGATCATACGTAGCTTCAAAGGCTACGGGAGTGTCTGTAAGATCTCTGGCACGCTTCAAGAAAGAAATGAAAGAGGGTGGCCTGCACTCACCGCCAAAGAAGAGAAACAGAGGCTCACCTGTGCTGGACAGTGTGGACTCGTTTGATGAGGCGTGTATCCGACGCATCATTCTTGCATTTTACGAAAAAGGTGAAATCCCTACTTTAAAAAACATCTTGACAAAAGTAAAGGAAGCCCCAGTAAATTTTGAGGGTTCCCTAACATCACTTTATAAAGTAATAAAAAGAATGGGTTTTTCTTATAAAAAAGTAGAAAGCGGCAGAAAAATAATAATGGAGAGAGATGACATTGTTTTCGCACGGTGCAAATATTTGCGAACCATGAAGCAAAACAGATTATCAGAAAATCCACGACCTGAGATTTACCTCGATGAGACGTGGGTCAATCAAAATGAGTGTATCTCTTAAGTGTTGGACAACACCTGACGGTAACTTAGGTCCAAAATTGAAAACTGGCAGAGGGGCAAGATTTATAATTGTTCATGCCGGTGGAATGGATGGTTTTGTACCGAACGGATTATTATCATTCCGATCAAAAAACGGAAATAAGGGAGACTATCATGATTCCATGAATCATGAAAAATCCCTAAAATGGTTTAAAACCCAATTACTCCCAAACATCCCATCCCGCTCATTGATAGTGATGGACAATGCATCATACCATAACAAGATGGTGAATAAAGCGCCAACAATGTCTTCCAAGAGAATGGAAATAATTCTTTGGCTGGAAGACAACAACATTCCCCACCAGCAGGAACACACAAAAGTGGAGCTGTTGGAAGTGGTAAAACGTAACAAAGAAAAACAAGTGTACGCTACAGACACTGTTGCTGAATTGCATGGACACAAAATTGTTAGATTGCCTCCATACCACTGCCAATTGAACCCAATTGAACTGGTGTGGTCACAGGTTAATTATTACATTCGCATGAGAAACTCAAACGATGACCAAAAAATTAGTAAAGTAGAACAATTATGCAAGGAGGCCATCGATCAAATTACTGCAGCAAACTGGCACAAGTGTATGGCGCACACATTGAAAATAGAAAGCGAATTTGTTAACTTGGATGATACCAGTAGTGAAGAGGAGTAACTCTCTCTCTCTCTCTCTCTCTCTCTCTCTCTCTCTCTCTCTCTCTCTCTCTCTCTCTCTCTCTCTCTCTCTCTCTCTCTCTCTCTCTCTCTCTCTCTCTCTCTCTCTCTTTGTATATGATGTAACTGAATTATGTATTTTATGTTGTATATCATAATATATGTAACCTTGCCTGCATATTCAAGTGTGTGTATATATATATATATATATATATATATATATATATATATATATATATATATATATATATATATATATATATATATATATATATATACTTGAATATCACATATAAGATGAAATAAAGTTATTATTGTTATTATTGTTGTTATCATTATTATTATTATTATTATTATTATCATAATCATTATTCTCTCTCTCTCTCTCTCTCTCTCTCTCTCTCTCTCTCTCTCTCTCTCTCTCACACACACACACACACACACACACACACAAGGAGAGAGAGAGAGAGTTGTCTCAGCCTAGGTGTCTCAGGGGAGTTGACCGTGTCAGGTTACTCACCACTCCTTATTCCCAACAAAATGAATATTAGAAAAAAAATAATAATTCGTGTAACATTTCTTCATAAACCATGTACTGTATATACATATATCTATTGTATATTTATATCCTTTCCTTATAATTATGAGGATGTAATTGGAAGTAGTGGAAGTAGTAGTAGTGGTAGCAGTAGTAGTAGTAGTAATGGTAGTGGTAGTATAAATAGCAGTAACGGGTATTATTATTCATGATGATCTTGGCTATGGTGTGTGTGTGTGTGTGTGTGTGCTTGGCGGACAACAGGAGGCGATTCAGAAGTTGGCAACCTCCTGTACAACTTACGTAATGTCTACAGGAGATTTCGTATACACCGGCGCACAACCATTCCCTTTTTGCCTTTTATTCTTCCCTTCCCTTGATTCTGTTTTTATTTAATTTCTTTAAGCATTTCATCGTCCATTTTTTAGAACTATTGTTTTGTAATCCCTTTTTTTATAACTCTTTCTTCTGTTTCACTTTTACAATTAGGCAATTTTAACTTTTACTTGAGAGAGAGAGAGAGAGAGAGAGTTCCGGGAGTCATGCTAAGCATCACGCCCTTATGTCAACACTGATTTGTTTACTTTCCTGCTGGGGACTTGCTGGACTTCCTCTCTCTCTCTCTCTCTCTCTCTCTCTCTCTCTCTCTGACGTCACTAGGGGGACTTCCCTTGGCCGCTTCAGGGAACGTGGTGTTGGCTTACTTGCTAGAGTACCGTGTGTGTGTGTGTGTGTGTGTCGCTGAGTGAGTGTGTGTGTATGTCGCTGGGTGAGTGTATAAGGTCATGACGGAGAGTTGTTCACGCCGCCTTGCTACATCCGTGATGTCATCATCTTAGACTCATATCGTTTCCTGTTTGGTATCTCCTTTTTATATTGTTCTTCTCTATCGTGCTTTTTATCTTATCTGCGACAGGAAGAAAAAACGGCCAGTCTAATTTTTTTTCTTATTTTCTGAGTTTTGTTATCTTACTTCTCGCTATGAGGCGGTTGGAGGGAAGGGAAGGAAACATGGTGGAGTGAGAAATTCTTTTATACAATACCTTCTGCACACAGTGGCTAATATGCCTCGTGTTGACACCCCCCCCCCCCACACACACACACACATTCACCACCGTCGGCATTATAATGTTGAGCGTGGCCCTTCCTCATCACGTGCTCAGGGCGAGGTAGGTTAGGGCTTTCAGGTGTCCCCGGGGCCATGATGCCGAGGGCCGCGGGTTGAGATATCTACGAGGTCTGTCATGTTGCGGTGTGTCAGTCACTGGCTCACTGCATCTCCGCTATTGGTCGCTATGAGGTCAAACACGTGTTCTCGCATCTTCCGCGCCGCCTCCAGCCACCGCAGTTCCGTGGACGCCGGCGGCTCGAGCTCCAGGATCTTGATGGAGGCGTCCAGCATGGTGACGGCGCGGTTCAGTCCCTGCTCCAAGGCCTTGCTGGGCACCTTTTCCTCTAAGGTAGCCATCTGCAGCTCCGCCGCCTCCTTCTCCACCATGGCGGCGTTGAACAGCGACACACCTGTGGGTTGGCAGCAGAGTTAGTGAGGTGTGGGTGAAATGAGGCATGCACAGTTAAGGAATGACTTACCTTCCCCACCTCTTGCCCCTCGCCCCTGACTTACCCTTCCTGCGGGTAGCACCGGGCTCCAGGCGTTGGTACAACCCTATAATTCGCTGCCACAAGTCCCTCCGAACGCTGAGAGTGCGCGGCGTGGTGGTGTCCTGCAGGTGGTGCAGCACCATCTGTGCTGCCGTCAGCCACACGAAATGATTGGTGTGGAAGGTGTTAGCGGCGTCAGTCAACATCTGCAGTGCCGCCTCCATGTTCGTGCTATCCTTTTGGATGCGCTGCACGTATTCCTCAGCCTGGCGCACCACCTCCTCTTCGGGCTTCTCTTCACCACACTCTGGGCAGGACCAGGGGCGTCCTCCTCCCTCATAAGGCTCCAGGAATCCACCCGAACACTGTGGACACAGCGGACTGGAAAAGTAAGTGCCCAACTCTGTGTGGTCCGTGCACCGTTCACAACTGCACCGAAAGTAGTAAAGACTGGTGAGATCACCCTGCCGCCGCCACAGCGGGTCTGAGGGTGGCAGGTAGCTGAACAGCAGCGGTTCGCCCTTCTTGATGGACACGGCGGCTCGCGCATACACGGTGCCGTCTGGATCTGAGCGGATGGTCACGTTGGGGCAGCACGAGTGGTTCATGAGGTAGAGCGTCGTATAGAGGCCGCGCAGTGCCTCCCTGCGGGCACCGTATGTGTTGATGGCATTGGTGATGATGGCGCCGTGCACGTGGCGCACTGTCTCCTCGTCCCAGCCGCCGTCCAGCACCTTAGTGAAGTAGGTGACGGCGATTTCCGTGTGAGGCTCGTTCTCCTGCCGCCGTTTCTCTGCATGGCTCTCCATGGCGCGCACCTTCTTCCAGGCCTCGGGATTCGTCTCCTGCAGCAGCAAACATCGCAGCACCAGGATCACGTCGTAGCGCGGTGTCTTAATGTACCCGGGGGGCACCGCCACGCCCTTGGTGTCTGTTGCCAGCACGGCACACTCTGCTTGGTGGAGCGGCGCGGCGGCACACTCGAGGGAACACAGCGGCCAGGAGCAGCGAGGGCAGCGGGGAAAGCCGTCTTCCATGATGGGGCAGTGGCAGCCCAGGCAGATGGGAAAGGAATCTGCCGTGGGACCCAGAACCACCGGGGCTTCTCGCACCACTAGCTGGCCCTCCTGCAGGCTCCGGGAGGCCACCAGATGTCTGCGGGCAGTAAGGAACGAGTCACTCTGTTAAGTGTGGCCTTGTATTCCTGTTGAGTCATGTGTGTGTCACGGGGTGATGGAGGGATGGAGTGATGCTGTTATCTCAATATACGTAATATCACTCACCGGCCCGTCCCAGGGTCGGTGGTTAGCGTGAAGGGCCAGCACTGAGCCTTGTGGGCCGACCAGTGCTGCCGCTGGTGGTCCTTGCTGCAGTAGTGCACAGCGCTGCAGCCGCCGCATCGCAACGAGGCCTCGCCGCCGCACTGACCACACCGCCCTTTGCCCTCCATTGTAGCTCACGTGACCTTGGGGGATTCCACTTACTTCTCGATGCCCATATGCTGCCAGATACGACTGTCGCTGATTGCACCACTTGTTGTACCACAAAGCACTTCCTTGCACCTCAGATAACTTCAACTCGAGCCCCTCCACTCTGCACCCAGGGAGGCAGGCGCCACCCACCACTGAACCTGCCGCGCCGCACACCACTACTTCACTCCGGCGGGAGACACGCGTGCTGCCTCCGTGTGTGCCGCGGCGATGTGGTCGCCGGGAGATCGTCCCAGCGGCTTTCTGACACTAAAATACCTGCTCAGTGCCAATAACCGCTGGCAGATGACTGCCGACACGCTGTGCCTGTGTGCACCGACCCGACCACTTTTTTTTTTCGCTTGTCATTCACAGTTGTTTGGCGGTGGAGTGGGGTGCGGGGGCTGGGGGAGCCAGGGGGACCACGCCGGTGACGTTAGGGAACTATGTAATAATGTTTTGGGTGCGGTGTGCCGTGTGGTGCACGGAGTGACGCGCTCTTACACTCGCTGTCTCTTTTTTTATGACTTTATTCTCTCCCTTGTCTCGCTGCCATTCCCTCCTTGTCGTTCAAACCTCCTTCTCTATTACCATTGCTTGCTCCATCCCTCCCTCCCTCCTTCCCTTCCTCTCCACGCTCCACACTCTTCATTTTATCTTTATTTCTTTTCTTTTAGCCTCACGGACGAAAGTTTCACCTAGTTTTCCTTTAGTCTGCACGTCTGGCCTCCCTGTGATATCAGATTGGCGCCAAAACCGTATAGGGTTACGTGTCTGCTAGGCCAGAATAGCTATCGTCTTCACTCCCCTCTTGTCCCTCCCTTTCCCCTCTCTCTCTCTCTCTCTGGTTTCACTCGCAATGATAAGTTGATTGATGCCTACACGTCTTCCAATCACGAGTGCTGCCACCGTGACGTCATGCGCTGTACAAATAGAGCCACGTGGCCGTAGGGGTGAACAGGTCCCCCTTCAGTGGCCACGGGAGGAGGGAGGAGGGAAGGAGAAAGAAATAGTAAATTCACGGCATCTAAAACCTTTCACCACCACTCACAAATGTAAATTGATAGTCTTAATGGCTGCAAATTATGAATGAGTCGTCGAATTTGTCCCTCGATTTGTGAAACTTCTAAAATAAACCACATTGCTACTCGCGCATCAAAGAAAACGCACGGCTCGGAGGGCAAACTCGTGCTTTCTTCACGCGTGGCCGTTCTTTTCCATTGGTGCCACCTCTCCGTTCTTCTCCTGCGAGGGAAAACTGATGTAGACTGGAGGCGCCTCACCCAACTCCCCGGCAACCACATTGATGGCAACTTGAATCTTCTGGAGCCAGTTGAGTTCGTGTGATCCAGAGGGCTCCAGGTTCATGATATCAGCGGCCTCCTGAAGGTGCTGGAGCGCGCGGTGGAGCTCCTGCCTGAAGAAGTGGTCGGTGAGCGTCCCTTCCCCTCGCTCAACCCTCGTCAGGTCCGCCTCGACGGTGCCCAGGTGGTAGAGAGTCACACCTGCACCCAAGGACAGATTCGTGAGAGCAGTGGAGAGAGAGGAGAGAGAGGAAGAGTGGTAGGGAAGGAGAAAGTGGTGGGAGAGAAGTGGACAGGTGACATGAGGGAGAGAGAGAGGAAAGAAAAAAGGAGATTAGGGGGAAGGGAGAAGGAAGGGGGAGGAGTGGCAGGAAAAAAGAGATGGTGGGAAGGAAGGAAACAGGATACAGGAGGGAGAAAGGGAGAGAGAGGAAGGAATCAGTGACTTTTTGGGGAGATTAGGGAAGAAAAGAAAGGAAAAAAGGAAAGAGGAGAGAATGTAGAGAGAGAGATTGAGGGAGAGAATAGTGACATGCAGAAAGAAAAAAAAATAAATGCGACAAATATATCTATGAAAAAGGGAGAAAATAGATAAAAATAAAGAATAATAAAGGAAAATTAAGAACAATAACTCATGGAATAGAAAAAAAACGAAATAAAATAGAGAGAGAGAGAGAGAGCGTTCATATCCAAATAACCACAGAGGGTAAAGAGGCAATATATACTCGTTTAAACAAGAGGAAGAGGAAGAGGAAGACAGCAAAAAAAAAAAGATGCTACTGTCAAGAGAGTGAAGTGTCAAAGAAGCTTACAACCTACAGTAAAGAGGGGAGGAGGAGGAGAAAAGGGGGGAGAAGAGATGGAGAAGGAGAGGAGACGAACATTACACCCAAGTAGAGAAGAGGCAAGGGGGAAAGTATGATGATTGGGAGGGAGAAAGAAAGGAAGGTGCCAGAACAGAATAGTAGACCTTTTGAAGTATCCCAAGTCAACTTTAAGATATTGTTTAGGAATGTTAAGTGGTTTGACTTGTTCCGAGGCGAGTGAGGTGAAGAGGACACTGTGCATAGACTGAGACGCAACAAAAGCCACAAACACTGTAAAGGAGGAACAAAAAGGCCTCGACCAATACACAATGGGTGACACTTCCTCATCTTACGCAACGAGAGAGAGAGAGAGAGAGAGAGAGAGAGAGAAAATCACACTGCATTGATACATCTTTGCTGGGGAATGTAGGAAAAATTGTACTTGCTTTGCTGTGGCTGAGTCAGAGAGAGAGAGAGAGAGAGGCTTGAAAAAGAATAGTGTATAAAAAATAACCTTGAAAAATTTACGTAACAACATCTTTTAGTGATAAACAACTTCTACTTTCTGTCTTTCGGTACGTGACTATAGGAGAGAGAGAGAGAGAGAGAGAGAGAGAGATTAAGATATCCCCGTCTTGGAAAATTTGTCAGACATAACCCTGAGATACATTTTGGCGTTGTAGCTCAAGACTTGACCGAAATATTGAGACTTTAGTTATGGAAATGATAAACGTCGAGCTATCTTGAGAATTGTCACTGTATAACGTAAGAGCAGAGAGAGAGAGAGAGAGAGAGAAACACATATACGTACTCAACACTTGGCAGGTATAACGAGAACCAGACACTACCTTACGCCCACCGCCGCCTCTCTCCGTCTGGGCGTGTGTGTGTGTGTGCATGTATCAGATCCCGCCGGCAGCAGAGGCATCAGGGGGCAGGTGGAGGCGTGGCGTTATGCTCAATTGAGGAATGGCTGCGGTTGTGAGAGCTTGTTAGGTGAAGCACATTACCAGAGAGAGAGAGAGAGAGAGAGAGAGAGAGAGATTAGGTTGGTGGTATGGTACGTTGAGCAGATGTGCCGCAGGTGTGTTAGGGTCAGCGTCAGCATGACTCGCCGGTCAGTGGCTCCTCCAAGCGGGGGCGGCGGGAGGTGAGTGAGCGAAAGGAGGGAGGGGCACGGCACCTCGTCTCCTGGTCATGCCGGGCTCCAGGATGCTGTAGATGTGCAAGAGTCTCTGCCACAGCTGCCGCTTGAGCGTCATGGCCTTGCGGGAGTGGTCCGGCGCGAGCGTCCTGATGGCCACCTGCGCCGCCATGACCCACACGTAGTGGTGGGCGTGGAAGGCCATCTGCACGCCGTCCAGGATGCCCCGCACGGCCGTCGGGGTGCTCTTGATGAAGGTGTCGTCATAATCAAAACGGCTCATCCAACGGTCCACCTCCTCCCTGATGGCTGCCTCCTCCTGCCGTCTGCCACACACCGGGCACTCCCATGTGGCGTCCCCTAGCCAAGTGGTGGGCTCCAGGTACTGGCCGCGGCACTCAGGGCACGGCAGCGAGGAGTAGTGCACGCCCAGCTCTGTGGGGTCACTGCATCGGTCACAGTCACAGATGAAGTAGTGCGTTTGTTTGGTGTAGGCGCGGCGCTCCCACAGTGGATGGAGGGTGGACGTGTAGGCCACCGTGAGGGCGTCGCCGCCCGCCAGGTCACGAGCCGCACGTACAAACATGGTGCCTTTGCCGTCAGACGACACGGAGACGGATGGGCGGCAGGAGTGGTTGAGGCGAGACAGTTGCAGGTACAGGCCCCGCAGCCTCACGCCGGAGGGACTCGTCCACTCGAAACTGTTGGTGGTGATGGCGTCACGTACGTGGTGTACCAGCTGGGTGTCCTCCTCCACCTTGAGTACCTGCGTCACGTAGTCGACAGTGGTCTGGTGGTCATCATCGTCCTCCAGTAAGCGGTAAGGCACGTGGCTGGCCAGCTCCAGCAGGTGGCGCCACGCGTCAGGGTTTGTCCTTCGCAGCAAAAGGCACCGCACCACCAGGATGACGTCATACTTCGAACTGTAGCCGAAGAACTGTGGCTGTCCGATCCTTTGGCTGTCGGCTGCCAGCACGGGGCACTCAGCGGCGTGACGGAGGCTGGAGGCGCATCGCTGTGAGCACAGGGGCCACCAGCACCGCTCACACCGCGGCACAGCCTCATCACTTATTAGTTCGTGGCAGCCCAAACACACAGGGTAGCAGGAGGCGCGTGGCCCCAGCGCCACGGGCGATTCATACACCAGCAGCTCCCCCGGTGACACCGGCCGCTGTGCCACCAGGAATCTGCAGGCGGGAACATGGCAGTAATGCGAGCAGGTTAGGGCAGAACCGGCTGCCGGCGAGTCACACACACAAAGTACGACACTAAGCCTTACCTGCCGGCGTCAGAAGAAGACTGCTCGGCGACGGGAAAGTCTGGAGCTTGCAGTGCTTGTGAAGGAATCTTCTGTCGGTGCGCTTGTGGCTGAGGAGCCATCTGCCTAGATCTAGTGTGCCCTTCCGCCCCTCCCATGGCACCTGACGGGCCACGGTGCCTTCCTCCTACTGAAAAGTAACGCCGGAAAGAAGATATTAGATGCCTGCCACACCCCGCCACTGACAGCCCTGCATGCGCCTCCCGCGCCTCGCTGAAGGTCATCGAGAACATTTAAAAATAAAAAAAAAAAAAAAAAAACGAATTCATGTGTCCGTAAGGTTTCTCGTTAAAGAGCCGCCACATCGCTGACATCTGCTGTCAGAACACTGCTTTCTGGAGCCTTGACACACACACACACACACACACACACACACACACACACACACACACACACACACACATAGTCACACACACACACACACACACACACACACACACACACACACACACACACACACACACACACACACACACACACACACACACACACACATCAACGTCCCTTCTTTGCGACGTCTTTGCCATATCGTGCAGCGCCGGGAACAGCAGCACATAGGGCGCGGTGCTGCTGTGTTGGCGGCGGCGGGGGAGGAAATGTTGGTCGCTCGCCAGAAGCAGCAGCAGCAGCAGCAGTGAGTCGACAGAAGACAGTTATACCTCGTCTGTCCTACAACCTCCCTGCTAATGCCCACACACCAACATTCGTTTTCTTTCTAGCACCAAGTTCCCATTTTCTGCGGTGCTTGTTTTCCTTTAGAGTCACCCCTGTATGTACGGATTTAACACCTTTTATAAGCACTAGGCGAGGTGTTGATCGCTTCACAGATCTTGTTTGACTTGTAAATTCACATCTGACTTGATTCTAGACGCCTTGCTGTAAACCCATCAGTCACCGGATCTTCTCTTCTCTTTTCTTTGTGTTCTCTTCTTGCTCACGAGCGTCTCCTCACATCACCTGTCCCGTGACTCACCTGGGAGCGCTGTAGGTCACTCTCGTCTCTCGTGGTGAAAAATTCCAGGTGAGTATGAGTGGCAGCTTCCTCTAGCGATGGTTGGTGACAAGATACTGCCTTCCTTCGCTGGCTGTCCCTTTCCCCTTCACCCCCTTCTTCCGTCACCCTTCCCCTCATTCACATTTTTTCACACTTTTTTTCGTGTCCTCGCCACCCGCTACTCATTTGTTAAGTAAATAGTTGTGGTGTGCCATCTATAATTTTATTATCTACGGCTCTATTACTTAAGTTTATAGTCTCTCTCGCTCTCTCTCCCACCAGTTTCCTCTCACTCCCCAGTTCAACACTCACCCAGTCATCCCCCAGGCCCCCAGTACTCATCTCCTTACGCTTCCCCAGTAACCTAACACTCTCGATAGTCCATCACTGCCCCGGCTCCCCACAGTCCCCAGTCCCTAGTCCCCAGTCCCCTGCTCTCTGGCTACGATCTTGCCTACCTCGTCACCGTTCGCCAGTTGGGTTCTCGCCAGGTGTTTCTTTAAGGCTGCAACTATTTTACTGGCCTGCTATTAATTGCTATTTAAAACAAAGGAAGTGGGGAGAGATAGCAAAGAGGAATGAAAGGAGGAGGAGAAGCAGGTGAGGGGGAATTATGTAGGGTGGTTAAGTATATTGTAAAGGTGTTTCTTTGAGGCCACGACTGTTTTACTGACCTGCTTTTAACGAAGAGGAAGAAAAAGAGGAGGTGGAATGGGAAGTGGAATTGTATAAGGTACGAATTAAATATATGGTGAAGGTGTTTATTTAAGGTCACAGCTGTTTTTATGGCCTGCTATTAACCCTTTGAGTACCATGACGCGTTTTTAATATTCATTGTGCATACTATTTGGTGATTTTATACAGCTTCAGAAACTCATGTGGGGATTGAAATAGTGAAGACTCTGGCCATTAATCTTCTGACCTCCATAGACCCTTCCTAATGTCAATGAAATCGTCTAATTGTACACATATATCTCAAGATAAAGAATGTGTCACAATATTTAAAACAAAGGAAGTGGGGGAGATAGCAAAGGGGAAGGAGGAAAGGAAGAGGAGAAGCAGGAGGGGACATTATGCAGGGTAAGATTAAGTAATATTGTCAAGGTTTGTATTTCACGTGAGTTTAGTTCAGTCACGCTTTTCGGTTTGTCGTGAAAGAAAATGGGATGTCATGTCGTAGTATGTTTTTTTTTTTATAGTAGTGATTTGTATTGACGTGTATGGCATTCAAGGTTGTTTTATATATTTATTTTGTTTTTTATAGTTTATGTAGCGTCAGTGGAGCGGCGACGTGTGTGTGTGTGTGTGTGTGTGTGTGTGTGTGTGTGTGTGTTCTGACAATGATTGATGAACACTAGACATATACGTAAGGTCTCTCTCTCTCTCTCTCTCTCTCTCTCTCTCTCTCTCTCTCTCAGAAGAAAACAACGAATTTACAAACCATATATTTAATCCATCACAAACATTCTTAACTTAATCATTACACTCAATACATTACAGAAAATATATTTTTTATCTCTTTTCTTGTGTACTTCTTTTTAGCATCGTAAAATATGGCATCTAGTGAGTAATGTGTTAGCGAATGCATAGAAAAATATATTGATTGATTAGAAAGCGTTTGTATTAGTGCTCTCTCTCTCTCTCTCTCTCTCTCTCTCTCTCTCTCTTGTACAGAAAACTCGAAAAAAATTAAGCGCAATAAATTAGCAAAACAAAACAAATCTACTTTTTAAACAGAAAAGAAAAGAACTCAAGAAAAAAAATCGATGACTGGTTAATCTCTCTCTCTCTCTCTCTCTCTCTCTCTCTCTCTCTCTCTCTCTCTCTCTCTCTCTGCGTTGCTGTCTTTACTTTTATTTTCGTCGTAGTCACAGTTCCGTAGTGGCCTGTGAATTAATTTAACTCTCTCTCTCTCTCTCTCTCTCTCTCTCTCTCTCTCTCTCTCTCTCTCTCTCTCTCTCTCTCTCTCTCTCTCTCTCTCTCTCTCTCTCTCTCTGCGTAGCTGTCTTTTACTTTTATTTCCTTCGTAGTCACAGTTCCGTTGTGGCCTGTGAATTAATGTATCTCTCTCTCTCTCTCTCTCTCTCTCTCTCTCTCTCTCTCTCTCTCTCTCACAATCAACACCCTTTGTCACGAGACAGCAGATCGGCGCGTTCCATCTCTTTCATCAGCTCACACGCTTCTTGCTTCCTGGCCAGCGCTCTCTCCGCCAACACGTGCACATTCACTTGGGCTGGCTCGAGACTCAGTATGTCCGCTGCCTCCTGGAATTGCTCGATGACTGGCTTCAGCTTGATCATTAGGGCAGGGGCGTAGATGCTGTTCTGAAGGTACTCGTTTCTGATCCAGTTCATCATACTCAGCGCCATTTCCAGGATTCCCATGCCTGTGGAGTGATTAGTTTAGTTGACCTGTGTGTTTGGAAGGGATGTGTGTGTTGTTTAGGTCCTGTTTGAGTTACTTTGGGTTTCCTGAGGTGTTGAAGGGAATTGAAGGAGTTGTGTGAGTGGTGGTAGTGAATAGGAGGATGAAAGACACTATTTAGGTTAGTAGACGTGTGTTTTTGGAAGAGATTTGTGTTGTCTAAGTTTTGTTTGAGTTATTTTGATTTACTAGGGAGAGGGAGGGAATTTGAGGGGAGTGTGAGTGGTGGTAGTGAATAGAAGGATGCAAAACAGTATTTAGCTTATTTAACGTGTGTGTTTTGGGATTTGAGTGTTGTTTAGGTTCTGTTTGAGTTACTTTGGGTTCCCTGAGGAGCTGAAGGGAATTGAAGGAGTTGTGTGAGTGGTGGTAGTGAATAGGAGGATGAAAGACGCTATTTAGTTTAGTTGACGTATATTGTTTTTTTTTTTTTTTCTGAGTGAATTGAGAATATTGCTTGGGTTGTCTTGATTTATTGAGGGGATTAAAGAGGGCTGTGTGAGTGTCGTGGTGATGAATGGAAACATGGGAGAGAATATGTAGTTTAGGTTGTCATTTAGGTTGTTTTGATTTACTGAATGAAACTTTGATGGATGACGTAAATGCAACGGTGAAGAGACGCGAGACAGACAGACAGACAGACAGACGAACCAGGTTGGCATGTATAGACTGATAAGGAAGCTGACAGATACATATATAGACTGTCACACACATACAAATATAGATAAGGACTGTAACATCAGACAAAGTACTCTTGTCGTGAAAGTAGAAGGGCGAGGAGGGTGAGGGAGACCAACATCGTGTCAACCTGCATACTGGGGAGAGGAGAGTAGTGGCTGGGTGACAAGGAGTGGGATGAGGGAAGGAGGACAGCAACAGCACAAATAAATAAGTCTCCCCAGCCAAGCCTTGTCTCAGGGGCGGGGACACAGAAAACGGAATTCTCACTTGTATTTTTAGTAAGACAATTTAGCAGCAGGTACAGCATGGCGGTGAGATATACAGCAATAGTAATAGCGGCTTAGTTTGATGTATGATAAAAGTCAGTTCCGCTTAGCAAGGACGTCTTCAGAAGCATTCCAATTATTTAGTCATCAGTAGGAAACGTAAGAAATTGTATTAGAGACATTCTGAAACACTCCTGCTCTACGTTTTGTTTGCTTCCACTACATTCAAAAAATTTTAGTAGTTGAAGTTACAGTTTTCAAGCGTGTTCTTATGGTTATAGTGACAGAATCATGACTTCTTTTTTTTTTCATTATCAACCCCTTGAATACCATGACACGTTTTCATACTTCTAATGGTTACTATTGGGTGATTTTATACAGCTTCAGAAACTTATGTGAGCATTGAAATAGTAAAGACTTTGGCCATTAATCCTCCGACCTCCATGATCCTTCCTAATGTCAATAAAATCGTGTAACCATACCCAAAAAGTCATGGTAGAATGCGTCTCAGTACTGAATGGGTTAACAGTAACGATGAAAAACCGGCTTATCATCCCCATAACCTTTGAAAATAGTGAGAGAATAGAGCGTTTCAGAACACGGGCCATAGTAGATAAGATAAGGAATACGGCAAAGGCGGGTCATGTGGTCCTTCCGTTCTTCCTCCCGTGTTGATCTGTGGACTGGCGACTCCCGTGTAGGTGAGGTCAGAGTTCCTGGTCCCTAGTGCCTCTTTGTTTCGCTTAGCAGTGCGTTACGGGCGGAGCTGCGTCAGGCTGAGTGGAGGGTGACTGAGATACTGTATGTGTGTGTGTGTGTGTGTGTGTGTGTGTGTGTGTGTGTGTGTGTGTGTGTGTGTGTGTGCGTGTTAGTCGGTCAAGGGATGTGTTATTTTTATTTGTGGAAAAAGAGAACTGGGTTTTAAGAGAGAGAGAAAGAGAGTGAGTGTGTGTGTGTGTGTGTGTGTGTGTGTGTGTGTGTGTGTGTGTGTGTGCGTGTGCGTGTGTGTCCTTGATGTGTGAAAATAAAGGTTGGAATCTGGGCGCGTAAGATCAGCCGGCACAGCCTCCCTCAGTCCTCAGCTAGGTTAGCGAGGCAATACCTGTTAACACGTTCGAGCCCTGTGCTGGCAAGGCTCGTCCTCTACAGCCCGCGTCAAGGAATGCCTTCCTACTGAGCCTACAACTCTGACAGAATCTCGCTGTATACTGACCTTGGCGGCGGCTTCTGAACATTGAGACATCACCCTGGGGAAGGGAGAGGAAGGAGGGATGGAGCGGGAGAGGGAAGAAGAAGAGGAACAAGAAGAGTAGGTGTGGCAAAGCAAGCAGAGGAGTCACACGCCGCGCCCAGTGCTTGCCCTGCCCTCGGCGCCGCTGCTGTGCTACGAGCCTCACCTCGTTTCCTGGTCATTCCTGGCTCCAGCTTGCCATACAACACCGACAATTTCTTCCAGATTTCGACGCGCAGTGCGAGTCCTCTATTAGTATCATCGTTCATCAGCTTGTGGAGCATTTTCTGCGCCACCTTCATCCACACAAAGTGCTGCGAGTGGAACTCTTGCTCCACCTGCTCCAGCAAGAACTGCAGCCGCCTGATGGAGCTGGTGTCCGACACGTCTGACATCTCCAGGGTGCTCAGCACTGTCTGCACCTCGTCCTTCACTCGCTGCTCAGACTTCTCGGCCTTGCAGTTCGGGCAGACCCACTTGAGGTTTTCCAGCCACGTCTGGGGCTTCATGATCATGTTGCTGCACTCTAAGCACCTCGGGTTGGAGAAGTCTGTGTCCATCTCACTGGGATCGTCGCAGCGATTACATTCACACGTGAAAAAATAGTTTTCCTTGAGGCAAGTTCTGCGCTCCCACAAGGGCATTGCGGTACCCGTGTAGGTGACGTACATGGGCTCTCCGGGCTCCAGTGCCACGGCTGTCCTGGCATACATCGCACCTTCGGTCGTGAAGGAGAGTTGCAAGTTTGGAGTGCATGCGTGGTTGAAAAAGTGAATCCTGGGATGCAGAGCACGTAGGGGCACGCCGTAGGGGCTCGTCATCTGCATGGCGTTGGTGGCGATGGCGCCTCTCACCTGTTCCACCTCTTTCCTCGTGAAGTCAAGGCCCAAAAGTTTATTGAGCACATAAACACTGATATCCAGCTCCACCTTGCCCTCCTCGGCGCGCTGCTCGCTGTGGTGCTCCATGGCCATCACCACGCCCCACTTCTCGGGGTTGGAATCACGCAGCATCAAGATGCGCAGCACCATGATGATGTCGTAGCGCATCGTCTCCTCGTTGTTTTCGG
>NC_059282.1:5664769-5722269 GCF_017591435.1 Portunus trituberculatus
TCATTACCTTGATAGTTTTCAGAATCTTCCGGTATTTTTTTTTTCATTCAATAGTGAAACTTGAGACGAAAAAAAAAGGTAGTTGTTATTTATAGGATAGTTTTTAAATGTTTCTTTCTTGTCTACTAATCTGACTGAATTAACAAACACTTAACCCCTTGAGTACCATGACGCGATTCTATTTTCATTCTGCTTACTATTTGGTGATCTTATACAGCTTCAGGAACATATGTAGAGATTAAAATAGTGAAGACTGTGACCATTAACCTTCTGACCTCGAGAGACCCTTCCTAATATTAATAATATGGTCTAATCATACACAAAACACAAGGTAAGAATGTGTCCCAGTACTGAAGGGGTAAAGGAGAGATCAGCGAGAACAGTTGTAGCACAGAACACAAGAAGAAAAGCAAACGAAGTAAAAAGAAAACCGCTTGCTACTCTTGGCCAAACAACGTGAAGAAATAAAAAAGAAAAAAATACGGAAAATATTGTGGGTGTGTACGTGTGTGTCAGTTTGTGCGTGTGTGTGTGCGTGCCTGAGTGTGTGGCGCTTTCCCATGCACTTCTGTATAGCTTTTCACGGAGACTTGGGACGCATTAATGATTTCCTCCCACCAGTCGACCTTCTGCTGGAGGAGATTTGGGTACATGTATATTTGGCGTCGCAGATTTAAAGATGAATAGGGAAAGACACGTTTTTTTTTTTTTTTTTTTTGCCGTTCGTGTCTTAGTCAACCTGGCGCGTGGTGTCCGGCGCTGATTGTTGCTTTGAAGGGAAGGAGTGACTCACTTATTTGGACTTGCCACCTCCTCCTCCTCCTCCTCCTCCTCCTCCTCCTCCTCCTCCTCTTCCTCTTCCTCCTTCTCCTCCTCCTCCTCCTCAGCCACCTACGCCGCCCCCCGCTGTTTCCACGCACGTTTTCTTTCAATACACGCTTGTGGTGAAAATAGAACGAGGAGGATAATCTACTTAATTGCTGCCAGTAGTAATAGTAGTAGTAGTAGTAGTAGTAGTAGTAGTAGTAGTAGTAGTAGTAAAGGTGTTGGTGGTGGTAGTGGTGGTAGTAGTGGTAGTAGTAGTAATAAAGGTGGTGGTGATGGTAGTAGTAGTAGTAGTAGTAGTAGTAGTAGTAGTAGTAGTAGTAGTAGTAGTAGTAGTAGTAGTAGTAGTAGTAGTAGTAGTTGTTGTTGTTGTTGTTGTTCTCTCTCTCTCTCTCTCTCTCTCTCTCTCTCTCTCTCTCTCTCTCTCTCTCTCTCTCTCTCTCTCTCTCTCTCTCAACAGGTGAAAGGATAATTACCAATAACTTGTTGAGAGACTGACTGACAGGGTACTGACATGACATGCTGGTAACAACTGACTCTCTCTCTCTCTCTCTCTCTCTCTCTCTCTCTCTCTCTCTCTCTCTCTCTCTCTCTCTCTCTCTCTCTCTCTGCTTTTTTTATATTATTCCAAGCCATATTTTCAGTTTGAATTCCTGCTCTCCAAACACCTGTCTTACTCTTCATCTTCCTCGCGCCTTGCTCTTCCTCATCCTTGTTGCCAGTAAAGACGATGTACCTTATGCCTGAGAGAGAGAGAGAGAGAGAGAGAGAGAGAGAGAGAGAGAGAGAGAGAGAGAGAGAGAGAGACCATACGCCCCGGAAGCATCTCAATATTGGAGCGCATGTGTGTGTGTGTGTGTGTGTGTGTGTGTGTGTGTGTGTGTGTGTGTGTGTAAGCAAGACGGTAATGTTTGTTATTCCCAGAGATAAACACGCTGACATTGGCGTGAACTTAAGGTACTGAATAATGGGGCTTTGGTAATGCTCGTCTGGGTAAACACGAGAGCAAGCAGGCTGGTAAGAAGCCCTGAGAGAGTCTAGGAGGGAGAGGGAGGAGAAGTGACAGGGAGAAAGAGTGAGAGGTTAATAATTGATAGCCCGTTACGCAGATCAGTGAGGGAAACCAGATGCGTGAGTCACTAATGCTTTTTCTTCTCTTTTCATGACTATTTTCAAAAGCCGTAGAGATTATTAGTCAAGTTTCCATGTGTGTTTATATTTTTTTCATACCGGTAGTAAAGAATTCTTGTTAGAATATCATAAAAGCACCCTTGAAAACTCCCTGTAGCTTCCACTAAAGTTTAACCCCTTTAGTACCATGATGCGTTCTCATATTCATTCTGTTTACTATTAGTGATTTTATACAGCTTCAGAAACTCATGTGGGCGGTTGAAATAGTGACGATTCTGGCCATTAATCTTCTGACCTCCATAGCCTCTTCATAATGTAAATAAAATCATCTAATCATACCCAAAACTCATGTTAAAAACTGCGTCCCAGTATTGAAGGGGTTAAGACGAATGAAATATTTACAAACACACTCCACTGAACGACAAAACCTATGAGTAAGTCAGGAAAGGAAATAAAAAGGCAAGAAGGGAAAGGGGTGGATGAGTACATTAAAACAAGGAAGAAAGGGACGAAGGGGCAAAGGAGGGGGAAGTGTGAGGGCATGGCACGGTGCGGGGGTTGCATGAGTCAGACACAAAAACTTGCTGGCTACCTAAATGTGCGAGTGAAGGTCGTGTGTAGGGAAGAACAACTGCTGCGCCACAATGCTACCGAGGAGTGCATGGAAAACTGATGGTGTGCCTGTCCTCTTGATATTAATGAGAGAGAGAGAGAGAGAGAGAGAGAGAGAGAGAGAGAGAGAGAGTGTGTGTGTGTGTGTGTGTGTGTTTACCAACAACAAATTTTCAAATGAATTTGTCTATACGTCTTAGTAAATAAAAAAGGAAATATTTGGCCGACTGACGAGGAAGAAGGAAGAAGTGAATGTCTTTGCTTTTTTGTGTTTACCTCTCTCTCTCTCTCTCTCTCTCTCTCTCTCTCTCTCTCTCTCTCTCTCTCTCTGAAAGGTAAAGCGTGTTGAAAGACTGAATGACAACCTGGTGACGGAGATTACCTACTAAAAACTCCCACTCTCTCTTTTTCCCCTTCAGCCATGGGCACTCCAGGCTGGGTGCTGCTAGGACTGGCCACCATCGCCTACTTGATCCTCCTGGCAGTGTTCTACGATACCGTCAAACACGTCATCCAGCACTGCCACGTGCAACACAAGGAGACCACTGCTATTGTGTTGACAGTGTACCCGGTGAGTGTGTGTGTGTGTGTGTGTGTGTGTGTGTGTGTGTGTGTGTGTGTGTGTTTGTATACAAGATCTGGTTCGTCTGGTTCTGTTTACGTATGTGTATTTATCTAGTCTTACTCTCTCTCTCTCTCTCTCTCTCTCTCTCTCTCTCTCTCTCTCTCTCTCTCTCTCTCTCTCTCTCTAACCCTCCCATTCTCCCTTCCCTCTAGGTCCTCGGTCTCTGCAGTTACCTCGGTTTACTCTTCCAAAAAGCGAACTTATTTCTGGACGCCGCCGCTCAGCTTTGGTTCGCCTTCTGCATGTACCAGTTCTTCACTATGACCCTCAAGTACTTCGGGGGCGAGACTCGGTTCGTGACCAAAACTAGTGGTCTTGCGCTTCCCTGGAGGAGCCCGCCTTGCTGCTGCTGGCCGTGCTGCATCTTCCTGTGCCCAAAGGAAACTGTTAATAAGTGAGTGAGCAAGAGAGCAAGTGTCCCGTCCCTGGAAAATAAGGAGTGTTTTGATAAGGATAAGGATGCTGAAGAATTATTGGTTAGGGAGGTATAGGAATAATAGGATATGTAAATAAGGATGCGTAAAAGAAAATGGTGTTGCTAGTTGTTCTTCCTTATTTTTTGTGGGAATATCAATGATGTGATTCATTCCCCTCTTGTAATTAATAGATACCCAATCCCACTTCAAAATTTCAGCTGATATTCTCACTCTTTCAGTTAATTTGAATCTTCACGATATTTTAGCAGCATGAAGGTTCTTGTAGATTAGTTTTTCCTCTTGTCAGGGTCGCGTATATGTAGGCAGCTTAATTGATTTTCTTCTCGTGTCATTTGCTTAGTATCAGGTGACAATTGGCTGTCTTTATATGTCTGTGCTTTCCTTCCAGGCGACAGATCCGCTTCGTAAAGATCTTGGTGTTGCAGCATCAGTGGGTTCAGCTGGTGCTCTCCATTATTGGCCTCACGATGTGGCTGGAAGGATGGTTAGTGTTGCTAATAGTTTTTCCTTCCTTCACCAGTGTCTTCTCTCTACCTTTTATCCATTTATATATATATATATATATATATATATATATATATATATATATATATATATATATATATATATATATATATATATATATATATATATATATATATATATATATATATATATATATATATATATATATATATATATATATATATATATATATATATATATATATATATATATATATATATATATATATATATATATATATATATATATATATATATATATATATATATATATATATATATATTTGTACCATTTCCTCAAAGTCTCTCCTTGCTGTCATCTATTTATGCATTCTTTGGTTATCAGAAGTTATAATTCTTACTTTATGTGACTGTGTATTCCTGTGCACTTACTTATACATGTATCTATCGTTTCCTCAGGTACGTAAACATGAGCGTGAAGCCAGATAACGCATACATCTACTTGTACATCATCTCCACCGTCTCCTTCTCCTTTGGACTTTGGGGCTTCATCGTGGGCTTCAAGGCGTCCCTGCGGCAGCTTCAGGAGTTCCATTACACCCCCAAGATCGTCACGTTTCAACTGTGTCTCGTGTTTCTGCGCCTCCAAACTCTGATCGTTAATTCCATCCTGGTACCGACGGGCGCCATCCCCTGCCTGCCACCCCTCTCCCCTCGTGTCTTTGCCAATGGTATGTACTATGAAGGGATTTCCGTGTGTTTCCACCATATTGTGTTCCTGAAGTATATCCTTGTTTCTTTACGTATAGCTCTAGTTTATTTTGTTATCTTCTATTTGGTTTAGTTTGTATTTAGCTGTATTTTAGTTATTTGCTATTAATCCCGTCACCGATCATTAGCGATTTTATTTTTAGCTAGTTAGACAATTAGTTATTTTCATTTAGTTGTAGTTAAGTATCTTGTTTAACTTGATTTTGTGACCATGCACCACTAACGTCTAGATCAGCATACCTACACACAAGTAGACTTGACTTCATTTAATTAAGAGGGAGGTTTCAAAACATTTATCTCCTTTTGGGGGGACTAACTCTTTCGGACCTGCAAAGAAACTGTCAACTAAGTGGGCTTTTTTTTTTTTTTTATCTATGTTGCCCTTAGCCAGTTTTCCCTCTTACATAAAACAAGACACCACTACCATCGCCATCTCACTATCTCACCATCTCACCACAACCATAATTTTTGCAGTCATCCTCAACTCTCTTCTGCTGGGACAACTTTTGATCCTGGTGATCGTAGCCCGGCACTACTACAAGCTACCGACACCCCTGATGGTGACTCTCTCCCCTGACGGCGTGGTGGAGGATGAAAAGAAACAGGTCCCCCTCAAAGAAAACGGAAACTTTAAGGGAGTTAAGGTGGAGGGAGCGAAGGAAGGTGGGCCGCTTGTAGTGCAGAAGAATGGCTTGATTGAAAAGACTACAGAGTGATAAGATTCTTGAGTTATCTGGTGATTTTTGTTGTATTTATTGTTGTACTCTCTCTCTCTCTCTCTCTCTCTCTCTCTCTCTCTCTCTCTCTCTCTCTCTCTCTCTCTCTCTCTCTCTCTCTCTCTCCCCTTTTCCTCTTTCTTTGTGTTCTATTATACTAGTAATGTGTTCATTCCAACACAACACACACACACACGCACACGCACACACACACACACACACACACACACACACACACACACACACACACGCGCGCGCGCGCGCGACCGAGGTGAATCACACACACCTTGCCATTTCTTATATAGATACATATAGGTCACAGAAGTAGTTTTAAATTATCAAAAATCATTTATAACTTTATAAGAGAAATTTTTGTATAGGTACTTATTTTTTGCACGTTTTGTTTATAATGTATAATGTTTACACTAATTTTTGTATGAAATCTTGTCTGCTGTGATTTTATGTTATTGTAATCATATACATATGACATGTGTTTTGAATTCTGTAATGAGAATTATAATTTTGGATTAAATAAAACAAAAGTTACACACGCCTTTAGTTAAGGACTATCCTATAGTAGTGTAGTACTACGTTAATTATCTCTCAGGTTACAGTAGTAGCTTCTTGCACTGAGAAGTAATTAACTATACCAAATGAGTGAAATGCTTAGCGTCTTATAGGGAGGGGTCAAGTGAGGGTTTGAACGAAGTGTCAGAGATACTATATAATTCATTGATCCTTGAGGGAGGGGAAGAGGTGAGTGTGTGGTGTATTTACCTAGTTGTATTTACCTAGTTATAGTTTTACAGGGCCTGGGCTTTACGCTCGTGTGGCCCCGTCTCCATATCTACACTTATCCAATTTTTCTTTAAAACTATGCACACTCGTTGCTGACACCACTTCTTCACTCAAACTGTTCCACGTCTCAACACATCTTTGTGGGAAACTATATTTCTTAACATCTCTCAGACATCTTCCTTTCTCAACTTTTTACTATGCGATATTGTGCTTCGAATGTCATATTCTTCTCTCAGGATCAGTTTCTCATTATCCACTTGGTCCATTCCGTTGATCAATTTATAAACTTGTATCAGATCCCCTCTCTCCCTTCTCTGTTCCAGGGTTGGTAGATCTATAGCCTTTAGTCTCTCCTCATATGTCATCCCTTCAAATTCTGGAACCATTCTTGTAGCCATTTTTTGTAGTCTCCAACTTTCTTATGTGTTTCTTTTTATGAGGGGTCCACACTACTCCTACATATTCCAATCTGGGTCTTATTATAGTACTTATCAATTTCTTCATCATTTCTTTGTCCATGTAATGAAATGCTACTCCAATATTCTTTAGCAAATTATATGTCTCTGAAAATTCTATCAATATGGCTTACCGGTTGATTGTTTTCTTCCATCGTCACTCCTAAGTCCCTTTCCTTTTTTTACTTTCTACAGTTCTACTCCACATTGTCCACATTGAATTCCATTTCCCACTTGTGTGTGTGTGTGTGTGTGTGTGTGTGTGTGTGTGTGTGTGTGTGTGTGATTCACTACGGTCGCTTTCTGGTCACCCAGCCAGCCTTTACTCTATACGGAAAGAGCTCAGCTCATAGACCGATCATCGGGTAGGACCACACCACACACCATATACCGGGACACCGAGGCTACAACCCATCGAATTACGTCTCGTACCTACTTGCTGCTATGTTAATAGCGGCTACACATCCATTTGTCTCACCGCGCCCGGGACTCGAACCCGCATGTGTATTTTACTTAGTAGTTATATTTACCTAGTTGTGCCTTACAGGAAAGAGCAATATGTTCGTGCTGTCCTGTCTCTGTACCTATATGTGTGTGTGTGTGTGTGTGTGTGTGTGTGTGTATTTTACCAATGTCGTCTGCTGGTCACCCAGCCAGCCTTCCCCAATACGGAGCGAGCTCAGAGCTCATAGACCGATCTTCAGGTAGGACTTATCGAGTGTGTGTGTCCCAGGGCGAGGCCTGCCATTGCACTCCGGCAGTTCTGACCCCTGCGATTAACCCAAATGTGGTTAACTCGAGGGATAAATTTTTGTTAGTGGGGATTGCGTTCGCGTTTGCGTTCGCGCATTGTAATTCACTGTTTGATCTGCTGCAGTCTCTGACGAGGCAGCCAGACGTTACCCTACGGAACGAGCTCAGAGCTCATTATTTCCGATCTTGGGTAGGCCTGAGACCAGGCACACACCACATACCGGGACAACAAGGTCACAACTCCTCGATTTACATCCCGTACCTACTCACTGCTAGGTGAACAGGGGCTACACGTCAAAGGAGACACACCCAAATATCTCCACCCGGCCGGGGAATCGAACCCCGGTCGTCTGGCTTGTGAAGTCAGCGCTCTAATGAGTCTAACCACTGAGCTACCGGGCCGTGTGTGTGTGTGTGTGTGTGTGTGTGTGTGTGTGTAATTCACCTCGGTCGTCTGCTGGTCACCCAGCCAGTCTTCCCCATTTCGGAGCGAGCTCAGAGCTCATAGACCGATCTTCGGGTAGGACTGAGACCACAACACACTCCACACACCGGGAAAGCGAGGCCACAACCCATCGAGTTACATCCCGTACCTATTTTGCTAAGTGAACAGGGGCCACACATTAAGAGGGTTGCCCATTTGCCTCGCCGCTTCCCGGGACTCAACCCTCTCAATTGTGAGTCGAGCGTGCTAACCAAGATGTATTAGACTAAGTCTAATACATGTACAAGATGTATTAGACTAAGTCTAATACATCTTGGTGCTAACCACTACACTACGCGGTGTGTGTGTGTGTGTGTGTGTGTGTCACACATAAAAGCTATTAGTTGAAATGTTCATCATTGTGCATGATCTCTGCATATTTTGAGTATATTTTAATGTCGAAAATTATTTGATATTATGCGCTGTACAGTACATATTCCTGTGAGTGTATAGCACCGAAGAAAAACGAACACCGAAGCTGTCTCTGCTGACTAAATTTTGGCGCGCAACGGCGAAAGTAAAGTATCGAGGGAAAAAAATAATCTAATGTCTCTTGCAATAAAACACAACTTCACTGATATCCAATCACATTGCCATTAGATTCTAATTCCAAAAGAGTAATACAACACAAAAACTGAGCGAATAAGTAGGTTAGTATGCCAGTAAGGACATAATTTTCAGATCAGCTGAGGCCCGAAGACGAAGTTGACTTGACGGTGGTGGCGGTGCGGCGCTGGTCGGCAACTGAGGTGTTTGTTATGGTCTGTGTTTAGGTGTGTTTGTTGTGGTGGGCAGCGAAATAATCAAGGAAAGGTAAGTTTATCTGTATTGTTAAGTAAATTCATAAATAGTTAATGTGTATGAGTGTTGCTGATGCCTAAAGGTAGCAAATATACCAGCCTGTGTTGTGTGGGTGATGTGGTGTTTGTTGTTGCTGGCAGTAAACTCGTGCGGGAAGTGTCAAGGAAATCAACAACTTGCCAATGTTACTAATGTTTCTGATGCTTGATTCTAAAATATTGAAGTGTGTGTTGATTCTGTATAAGGAATTATTTGTAATACATCCGCGTTCCCCACCCCTCCCTCCTTCCCTAAACAACCTTGGGGCATGTGGGAATCGGGACTTCTAGGTGGGGGCGAGAAATCAGCGAAAAATGGATAACATAACATAACATAAATAATAGGATAACAAAGGGCCACCAGGGCCCATCTAGGTTATCCTGTATCAGTCGCACAGCGACCTCGTCATCAGTACTTAAAGATACACTTACAAGTACACAATACATTATATACTAATTCTAAATATTTGGCCCATTAACAGGGCTAAGTCCTGCAGCGAAATCCTCTACAATTTGTGGTCCCCATACATGGGGATCATGTCTTGTTTAACTATAGTAAATTTCTTATAAAACTATCATGCAGTGCTATACATAATTATAAATCTAATAAATTTAAGTGCTTATCTAATCTGTTTTTAAACATTGTCAAACTAGTGCTATTTACAACCGTCTCTGGCAATGCATTCCAGAAGTCTACCACCCTATGACTAAAGAAATATTTTCTTATATCTAACCTGCAGCCTTGCTTTCTAATCTTCCTGCCATGATTTCTAGTCCTACTTCCTCCTCTAAGGTAAAGAAAGATCTCACATCTATGTAGTTTGTATCTGAGAACATTTTAAATAACTCTATCATATCCCCTCTTATACATCTCCTCTCAAATGAAAACATGTTTAATTCCTTTAATCTATCTCTATACTCCAGGCACTTCAAAGCTGGTATCATCCTAGTTGCTCTTCTCTGAACTGCTTCTAACATGTTGATATCCTGCCTATAGTGGGGTGACCAGGCCTGTATGCAATACTCTAAATGGGGCCTAACATAGGAATTATATAAGCTACGCACCACTTCCTTACTTTTATAACTAACATTTCTATTTATAAAACCCAGGATCCTATTTGCCCTATTTCTTGCTTCTAAACATTGCTTTGAAAATTTCATAGTCCTGTCTATCACTACTCCTAAATCCTTTCTTTCCTTCCTCTACTGCCTCTAGCCAACATCCCTCCATCTCATAGTTAAAGTTTGTGTTGTCTTTACCTAAATGCATAACCTGACACTTTTTAGAATTAAACTCCATCTGCCACCTGTCTGCCCATGCTATCAGCCTGTCCAGGTCTCGTTGTATTCTGTAATTGTCCTTGGATGTTGAAAGTTTGCGAAAATTTAACTTCTCTGAATTCTTTTTACATAACCCATTCTAGCGGGGGCAGGGGCTGCATCCTCCAAATTTTCTGATGGAACACTAACCTAGCTAAACACCTCAAAAATTATTCCGTTATGCCCAGCCGATGAGGTGGAGATTTTTAGATCAACGGGATAGCCAACCAGTTGAATTTGTGTAAATGTCAAACTGGAATTTATCAGCATCTAATGTCAGTGAAAACTGCTGAGGCTTGACACTGATTTATGAAAGAGCCACCCATTGATATGTTACTTAAATAAAACAGAGAAATCAACAGACAGGGATATCATACTCTTAGTTTAAGGCAAGGCACTAACTATTTATAAGATTAGGACTAGGCTATCAGGACATAATAGTAGTTTTGAGTGAAACATGCTTTGTCAGTTTCTCATGGAGGCTGTAAGATGTATCAGCCATTTATAGGGTAGGTTGAAGGATGATGATGCCATAAGATATTTCAGGTAAGCTTTAAGTGCTGGCCCCAAGACATTTCAGCCATGTTAAGTGCAAGTCATAAGGGATTTTGTATGTTTTTAGTTTGGGTTGCAACATTTTTAGTTTTGGATTCACAATAAACAAATACCTCTCTTTTTCTGTGTTTGAAGATGTCTGGCGCCAAGAAACAACCCACCATTTCCATGTTCTTTGCTCCATCAAACAATGGAGGGTCAAAGAAGTATACAACAGATGAGGGGACAAGAGTCAAGAACCATACACAGGTGGCTGAGGTAAAGAACACATTCCACTTTCCATGATGCATATAACACTTAAGAGCAACTCAATATTGTTCTTAGATATTCATCCAGTCAATAATCTTTTTAACTTTGTGTGATGTGCTATCATAATCTGTCCTCACAATCTGTTCATTTCCCTGTGGAGTCAGTGGTGAGAAGATTGCCCTGTTGTTTACCTGCCTTAAAAGCTGTCTTGTGTAAATGAAGGAGGAAGGAGTGATGACAGAGCTATCATTGCGTTACTAGGTGGGCATCTCCCCAGCCATGAAGCGTGCCGGCAGCAAAACCAAGGGAAGCAAAGGCGGTAAAACATCAGCAAAGAGAGCAAGGATTGAAGAAGACCTGGAAAGTTCACCTCCATCTCAAAATGGCAGTCCCAAGAAGAGAAGTCTCACGCCATGGACGAAAGAAAGACTTGGTGCATTTTCCTGTGGTGTGTAAATGTTTGTAGTCATTTTGATTGTGATAGTGACTACATGAATAGAGTATAACTTTCTATCAATGTGTTCTTATGTCTCTTGTTTGATACTTTCAGATTCTGCTGTTGATGAGAATGAGGGAAGTGCAATGGCTGTAGATGAAGTGGAACCACCTCAAGAAACAGTCTCCAAAAATGAAAAGAATGGCATTAGTGATAGATTAAATGCTTTCAAGTCAGTAACATTTGATTTCTTAACCTTTGATCACATAATCTTCTTTAGAAGTTTCTGTCTTGATTTCATTGTTTTTCAGTACCATGAAATAGTTTGTATAGCACTTGACCTTCATATCAACATGGAATATCATGTTTTTGGACAGGAACATTATTCAAACTCTCATTTTCAGGAACACAAGTAGCAGCAGCAGCAGTAGCAGTAGCAATCAACAGTCATCATTATCATCAGCTCCCTCATCATCCCTCAAGCCTGCAGTTCTTAAACCTCTGCCAGGAATGAAGCTGACCCCTCTGGAGCAGCAGGTGGCAGACATTAAGAACAAGCAGCCTGAAGTGCTCTTGTTTGTTGAGTGTGGCTATAAGTACAGGTACTTGTCTCTGTGTGTCTGCCTTATCATACTCTTAGGGACTTTGATTTGAAGAGTATTTTCTTGTTTGTAGGTTATATTTAGTGACTTTTTGTGTTTAAGTTTGGATGTATGCAATTTTAAGTTGATCAGCATATTGTAGAAAATTTATGCTGAGAGTGAGACTTAGAACTTGCTTATTTAAGTATGTTCTTTGCATTCCTCAAAATATGACTTAAAAGAAAGTGAGTGAAGAAAGCCCCTGCTCCAGCACCAGCCCAGCCTTGAAGCTGACTCAAAACTCTCCACAGATTTTTTGGTAATGATGCTGAGATTGCTGCTAAAGAACTGAACATTATGGCTCATCTGGACCACAGCTTCATGACTGCCAGTATTCCCACACATCGCCTCTATGTGCATGTCCGCCGCCTGGTGGCTAAAGGTACATATTGAGTAAAGCAAGGCACAACTTTTAACATTTTGCTTTGATATTTTATCAACATTCCAATGTATAACTGATAAAGGTGCACTTTCCATAGAGTATTTTTACCATTTATCATTGACTTTCTCCCACATCTCAGGCTACAAGGTTGGAGTGGTGAAGCAGACTGAGACCGCTGCCCTCAAAGCTGCTGGAGCCAATAAGACAGCTCCCTTTGGGCGCAAATTGACAGCACTCTATACTCGCTCCACCCTGATAGGGGAAGATGTAACTCCTGGGTCAAGAGGAGCGGGACTAGAGGATGGAGATGTGTCTGAGGGGACTACAGCCATGCTGCTGGTGTTGAATGAAGACAAGGGTCCCTCAGGGAAAGATGGGGCTGTCATTATATCCATGGTGGTTAGTACAAAGAGGTTGTGACAATGCAACACCCTCTAGAATTATTATATAACTTCTTCTACATCCTCTAGAACTACTACAGTGTAACTTTGCTATGTTGATGTACACATTTGGATTGCTTTATGTCTGCCTCACCGAATCCTTCATCCCATCAGGCCATCCAGCCCAGCACAGGTGATATCATATACGACACCTTTGAGGACTCCAAGACCAGGACTGAACTGTGTTGTCGTCTGGACCACCTACAGCCTGTGGAAGCTGTTGTCTCACCAAACACTTCAGAACTCACCACTAAAACTATCACCACCTCAGCCACCAAGTAAGTCAGGCATGGTGTTAGTAGAGATAAAGTAATTAAATGATGATTACTTATCTTTGTGATGTGATGAGTGATTGAATAAACGATTTAGAGATAGCATCCAGTTATACATTTAGTTATGACTGGAAGAATGCAAATGAGGCAGGATTAGTGGATGGTACAATGTGCATAGAACATTTATAGTTTGAAAATACTGCCTATAGTATCCTTTCTTACCTTTAGGAATGATGACTGTATCCGAATTGAACGGCTAGACGAGAGGAAGTTTGACAGTAAGGAGTCTTTGAAGCTCATTGTCAATCTGTTTAATGGAGAGGAGGAAAAAGTGAACCACATCTCCACTCTGCCTTCCTGTGTGATTGGCTGCCTGGGGGCCACCTTGCGGTACCTTGCTGAGTTCAAGCTGGATGGTATTGTCAAGATGGCTGGGTAAGTTTTGATGAATGTTCTCTCGTACATACTGTGTTTAATGAAGTGTTTTACTTATCATTGATTAATATGTATGCATGCACTGTTGATCTGTAATTTGTGTTTACTTTCATATATAGCTACTGTTTAAATAGTGAATTTTTTGTGTGTGATTTGATTTTTGATTGTTTTGAAGATTTCGATACTCTTTTTAAAGTCAGAGTGTATACTTTCATGTATGTTATTTATAATTTTTCTTTTCATTCATCTATGGTATGTGTATCAACACTTATTCAATGTTTTAGCTTGTTCTCTTGTATGTTTCATGAAGATGTTTTCTTTTAAAGTTCCATCCAGAAGTACAGCTCAAGCCGCCACCACATGAGGTTGTCCGGTGCCACGCTGCGCAACCTGGAGGTGCTGACCAATGCCTCAGAGGGTGGCACCAAGGGCAGCCTCTTCTGGGCTCTGGACAACACACAGACCAAGTTTGGGTCCAGGTGAGCTCTGGTTTATATTCTTTTGTCATAAGAAGTTTCAAAACAATCTTAAAGCTAGTGTGTATTCCTTTCTCTGTTTTACAGCTTGTGTGTGTTCATAAAACCAAGATGTTTGTTTTGTGATACTTGATTTCCTATTACTCTATGTTCAGGTTACTGCTTCGGTGGATCACACAGCCACTGCTGGACGAGGGAGAGATTAGGGATCGGCAGGACATGGTGGAGGAGATGATGACCTCCAGTGCCCCAGTGCTGGTGAAGCTCAAGGAGGCTTTGTACAAACTGCCAGACTTTGAGAGGGCCATTACCACCATTTTCCATAAGAAAGTAAGCAGCAGTAGAGTATTGATAAGAGTATTTAGAATGTTAGTTTTGGAAGGAAAATAAGTTTGTATATTTTTACAAGCATTTTTTTGCATTTTAGTTCAGTATTCCAATCAATTCCATCCCAAAAGCATATATAGACTTCTCCAACCTAGCCTTTGTTTGCAGTGCAGCCCTCATGAGTTCTGGCTGGCTGTGCAAGGTCTCAGCCACCTCCACTCTGAGCTTTCAAGGGCTGGAGGGAACCTGGAGGAGACCATTACCTCTCCCTGCCTTGTGGAGCTTCTTAGGGATGTCTTGGAGGGCCTGGCCAATGTGGAAGCCTATGCTGCCAATATTAATGAAGCCAGTGCCAAGTGAGACATGTTCAAAAAGGGTCACAGTAATCCCCTTCTGGTCTTGGTCAACTAAGTGATGTAGATACTGGTTTATTTTTGTATTGTCATTGCTTTTATATTCTAGAGCATCCAGTATTTCACAGCCTTATTTTGCAGGTCTGTTTATGTGTATTACTTGTGTCAATATTTCAGAGAAGGCAAGAAAACCACACTTCTCAGGGATTTCTCAGAGTATCCAGATGTTATCAAAAGGCAGCAAGACATTACTGAGGTGGAGAAAAAGTTGAATGATCTTATTCCAGATATTGCAAGGGTTTGTATCTGTCTGCTGATTTTATCTGACCCTTTTCCTGCAGAAGATCCTGAAGATGTTATAGATATTTCTCTTATTTGTACCCATGGAATAATAATTTTTATAATTTAGAGGCCATTATTTTACAGACTCTAAGTGTGCCTGCATTCAAGTACACCACAGTATCTGGCCTTGAGTACTTGATAGAAGTCACCAATGCCCGGATCAAAGCTGTCCCCAAGTCCTGGTCCAAGATTAGCTCGTGAGTTGACTTACCACACTAATCTACATGAAAGAACCTTTGCTCGTTACTTGTTTGAAGTGTTTGTGAAATTAACATTTTTTGTCATCAGGAGTTTTGTTTATAAGCACTTGCCAAAAGTTATAAGATTTAACAGTTTATATTCTGACATAACAACTTTAACAACAACAATTTTCTCTGGCAGAACAAAAGCTGTCAGCAGATTTAGATCTCCAGAAATAGAGAAACACTTCCAGAAGTTACAGCAACTGAGGGAGCAGCTACAGATGGACTGTCATGAGGTGTGTGGCATCAAGTAAGGTAACAGATGCATTTGTATGGCATCACTCAAGGAAAGAGCATGCTCTGGTTTTTTGTCATTTACATTGTTCTATTCTTCCTTAATTTTGAACACTACAGAGTCCCTTTTCTTTGCAGGCATGGCTCAAGGTGCTGGAGTCATTCTCTGGGCACTACCACCGCCACCGCCAAGCCGTGAGGTCCCTTGCTGTCCTGGATGCTGTGTCAGCCTTGGCTGGAGTGGCAAAGTCTCAGGGATACTGCCGTCCAAAATTGTCTGCCAAAGGGAGTGGCGGAGCAAAACTGAAAATTGTGCAAGGTCGACATCCTGTGGTGAGCCAGATTAAGATGGGAGACCAGCAGTATGTTGCCAATGACACCAACATGGAGGTGAGTGTGTGTGGCTTCTGGTACTGATGTAATAGAAAGAGGGAGCTGGTCTTATGCACTAGTTTGATCTACTTTGTCTCCATATGATCAGCCTTATAATCAGTTGTTCATTGCTTTCATATATTACCACTGATGACTTCCATAACTCTCCTCATGATGCTGGTTGGCACAGGTTGATGGGGAGCGGGTGATGCTGGTGACGGGACCAAACATGGGTGGCAAGTCATGCTACATGCGACAAGTTGCCCTCATTGCCCTCATGGCACAGATGGGAAGCTTTGTTCCTGCAGACTCTGTTGAGATGACAATTCTAGATGGCATTTACACAAGGCAAGTGAAATACCATATCAATCATGAGCTCATAAATACTTTCAGGCATGCAGTCTGTTCTATTCTACATGTTATTTCTCTCTTACATTGTGTATAAGCATGTGTTTACTAATCTTCCCTATATAGATGTAAACACTGTCCAAGATGGTGCTTCACTGAGACTGACTAATAATGCTTCTTCTAGGATGGGCGCTGCGGATGAGATATTCTCTGGACGCAGTACCTTCATGGTGGAAGTCGGGGAGACTGCTGACATCATGCGAGAAGCCACCAAGGACTCACTGGTGATCCTGGACGAGCTGGGTAGAGGTACCTCCACACATGACGGTGTGGCAGTGGCCATGGCTGTGTTGGACCACTTCCTCAATCGTGTTGGCTGCCTCACTGTCTTTGTCACCCACTACCTCCCTCTTACAGACTTTGGCCGCATCTACCCTAAGCAAGTGGGCAACTACCACATGGCATTTATCGTGAATGATGAGGAAGGTGAGTCAGTCTGAGTGTATGGCATACCTAGTGTATCATTGGAAAGTGGTGTTTTGTGCAGTCTGAGAGTAATAAGCTACTACTGTTACTGCTACTACTACTACCACAACAGTAACCCTCTTACCATGAACAGAGAGTGATGGAGTAGAAGCAGTGACCTTCATGTACCAGCTGACCTCTGGGAGTGCTGGCCAAAGCTATGGCCTCAATGTGGCCCGCCTGGCTGAGGTGCCCCAATCTATCCTGGTCAGAGCTGCTGAAAAGTCAAAGGAGCTCGAGAAAACCTGTATTTCTAAGAGGTCAGTGAAATATCTTGCTAATTTTTCTTGAGCTTCTTTAAGAGTTGAAGTTGTCTTCTCTATTTTGTTGTTGCTAGTGCAGTGTTGACTTAGTTTGTGTAAATTTTCTTAATTTGTCTTGATTATCCAAAGTTCTGTATGCTGTCTTTTCTGGTATTCTAGTAATAAAATATTTAAACTGGAACATTTACATTATCCAGTGCACATATTCACTAAGCAAACTATTTTTATACACACTACAGTATATTACTTCAAAAGGATGTACAGTATGCTGATGACTTTTACTTCCACTTTCAGGAAGAGAATGAAGCTTTTCCAGAATTTGATGGCAAGTAAGGTCACTGGAGAGATAAGGCAGCACCTGGAGGCTCTGAAGACTGTCGATGAGGGAACAGTGTGTGAAGATACCTAAGTAAGCTGCTCTACAAGAATAATGAAAGAAAGAAGAATATTAAACTTACAAATGGAAAGCCTCTCAAGATCCCACATGAATGGTCATTTACAGAAATTGATGAAGGTCAAAATCTTAATAGTTCACAAGATATTGATAATTGATTGAGTGAAGATGTAAACTCAGAATTTGACATTTTTTTTATTGTGTTAGAATAATAAAATAACTAAGAATGTTCAGACTAATTAGAGACATTAGAATTCATTATTTTCACAATTTCATTTGGTCAGCATCTGGTTAATTCTGCCTTGTAAGAAACGATTATATATGTACAAGATGTTCTTCCATCAGTTTCTTTTCCATTGCAACGTCATCATCTTAACTTCACTTTTCCACCAATAACTTCACATCACCCACATCATCCCTCACCACCACCATCACAGAAACTTCATCCCTGCCTAGTTTTAACAAGTTAGAAATCCCCTTTTTTCAGCTGTGACTTGCCTGTATGATGTGTGAACATTCCTGTATCCCTTGATAATTATGTTATAGTACAAGGAGTCAAATGGTTTTAGGTAAATAAATATGTGCTTGATATGCAGTAACTGTTTTTGACCTCTAGAAGTATGAAGTCATGATGTCAGTTTATAAGAAGTTGAAAAGGAATAGTATTTGGATTAGCTTTGAAATTTTTTTGTCTTGGGAAAAAATGGATGCTTAGAGAGAGAGAGAGAGAAATCAGGTATAAGTTAGGAGTAATATTTGTTAGGATTAGTGTTTGGGACTGTCTCTCAGGAGGAGTGAGTGCATAAGGTCTGGAGAGGGTTGTGTGCATGTATTTACTGATGTATTACATGTCTGAGTTACAAGATTTGCAGATGCTATGCAAAGTCTTCATGCAGATGTATACTATTGACAGTGGCGGAGCTAGCGGTTGGGGGAGGGGAAGGCGGGCCGCCCGGGCCGGCACTTTATCGGAATGACCATTTTGATCGTCACTGTTTAATGTTAGTTTTACGTCAATAGCCCTGTATGTGCAATTGATTATTAGGCCTAAGGTCATATTCTTGATACGCAAGACAAGATGCATCCATATACTATAATATAATAGTAGTAGTAGTAGCAGCGGTAGTGGTGGTGGTAATAGTAGTAGGAATTAATAGTAGTAGCAGTAGTAGTAGTAGTAGCATCAGCAGCAATAGTAGTAGTAGTAGTAGTAGTAGCAACATAATAATAGCAGTAGTTGTGGTGGTGACAGATTACACACACACACACTTGCAAAACTCCAAAATTAACACACAAGCGCCACATGTACCAAACTTTCACCACACCTGCACACAATTTGTAAATCTCTAAAGACACTCCATATATTACTCATAATGCTGTTAATTGTTGCAAATCGCAGAATTACAGGGGATACTAAACTAAATATTGTTCTGTTCTGACGCTATGTAAACATTACATAACCACTCGTTCTTTAAAGTTTGTTATATTTAGAAATGAATTGCTAATCTTCCAGGTCTTGTGATGTCGTCAGTTGAATAAAAGTAAACCTATAGGGCCGATTCGCTCTTGTTTTTTTTTTTTCCGATGGATGGAAAGATACAGGCATGCAGACATATTAGATATGTTTGCTTGATGGTTGTTACATTTTAAGAAGAAACAAGCGTAGAGTAACAAACAATAGCCTAATTAGAACATTCATAATCAAAATGTCATTATAGGTAATGCGCGCGTCAACAGTGAGAAACCAGCAGGATTCACATTACTTAATACCTAATTATATCATTATCATTAGTACGAATATAAATATACCTACCTATGCAGTGTTATCAATACCACACTGATGGCAAACTTTCTTTTTCAAGTAGTATGCTAGTTAATAAGACGGTCGACTGTGGATACTTGAAAGACAGTTAGCGGCACCACTGTGTTTCCCGCCCTCCCATTACCGCGGCCCCGCCTCCCGTGACCCCGTCCCCACTCCCCAGTATTCCCCAGTCTTTCGTGATGGTAGGAGGTGTGCGAGTTAGCAGGTACTGGCACACTTAAAAGCTTCCGTTTGATATGACCTGGGATTGTAAGAGTGTTTCTACGATTCTAGTGACATATTAACAAGATTTCTATACTCAATCGGCTCTGATTGAAGTGACTTGTACGGGATTTCTCGAGTGTTTTTAAGGAACCAGTAGTGAGAGTGATGGTAGTGGTCGTGGTGGATGTGTTTAGTGTTTCTGTTGCTCGGTCTTGACACACACCGCACGCACAGCCACTCAGAAACACTGTGATATAACCTATAAAACGAAACAATCGTAAACAGTAAACACAGCCACAACATGCCTGTACACACACACACACACACACACACAGGTAAGGTGTTGGCATATTCCTGGCAAATATTAGCATCACCAAGCCTCAAGACAAGGGTGAACCACCAGCACCGTATGCCAAGTCACCAATACTGCCTTCACTACAAACAGTAGTGCATGCGTCTAGGCCAGTGTTTCCCAACCTTTTCGCAGCGATTACCCAAAAATACAATTTCACAATCATCCATTACCCCAATGAACAAATACTCGTAATATAGGAAAAAAAGTAACTATTTCATACTTCAAAAACAGACAAAATAGAAACTATGCAACACAATAATGCAAATCTATAGTTTAGTTCATACATAGAAAGCAGAAAAAATTAATAGAAATCTTCATTGAAATTATATGAAAATGTAAACTGATTGCCTCATCCCATGCCAAACATCCATTACCCCAAAAATATGGGGTCATTACCCCACTGGGGTAATTTACCCCTAGGTTGGGAACCACTGGTCTAGGCTAAGCTAGTCTTAAGCCCCTTACAGCCTCTGCCAGTCTGCCTCCTAACTGCTTTGTGCATGCTACCTTCCCGCGGTCCCCCCCCCCCGTTTCCACAGAATGCATGCAAGTGACCGAGTGGTCTGACGGTATATTCAGACTCCCTCCCCCTGCTGCCTTGTAGGGTACGCCTTTTTAGGCAGACTAGGAGAAGGAAAACTTCAAATCCAAACCCCCTGCTGCCTTGTAGGGTGTGCCTCTTCAGGCAAAGGCTAGGAGAAGGAAGACTCCAAAATCAAACCAACAAGACCCCAACGACGGAGCTATCCAGCGCCGGCGGAAGAGGGCAGCGCCTGGCGGGCAGGCGACAAGGCGGGCCTTGACACATCAAGAACTCGGCAGCCCGATGCAACCAACATCGGAGAAGCTGCCTGTCTCATCTGTCTTGAGCCGCGGTGGAAACGATGTGGGCCAAGTGTGTGTGCGTGGCCGTCGCGCAGCCACGACCACCCAAAACAATATACTCAGAGACTGGCATTCTGTCGTTTCCTCCACCTCTCTTTAAGATAGGAGACGTTTGACTAACGACAGGACCCAGTACTCGGACACGAGTGGGAGCCGACGACAACGACGACGACGACAAACAGTAACAATCCTACACAATACCTTTCCGTCATATATTTCAGGTATTTTTAAGGCCATTCACTTATTTTTAAGTTTCCTTTTACATACGAGAGTGAAAACAGTTCAAATAATGAATAGGTGTTAGATACAACGAACAGTGATGTTGCCGCCCCCTGGTCCCCGGTCCCTCACCACCCAACGCCCGCCAGCCTGATACAGCCTTGGGTTCCAATACTTTTTTCGTATATCCTATAACGATAGTATATCGCTTCCATGGCATGTTTTTGTGGATTCTATAAATGTTTTGTTGCCTTTGAATTGTGTTCCGCGCCTGTATTCGGTAAATGTGTGGTGTTTAGCGGTGTTTTATGGAGTAAATTTGAATCTTCTCAACGGTCAAAATTTTCTATTTTCCATTTGGAGATTTTTTATTTCGAAATATAAGTGGGCCTCTATAGTGCCAAAAAATCGTTTATGCTCTTTTAAGTGTGAAATCAACCCACTGAGTCAAATATGTGGAGTTTGGAATGGTGCTTAGTCCTGTTAAACGTATGTTTTATATTTTCACATTTTATTTGTTTACTTTTCTGTTTGATAGTCTAAATTGTTGTAGAGTGCCTTAAAAGATACCTCAGACTCTGAAGAATGTGTTGAAATACTAAAAAAAAACGAAAATGGCTGGATATTTTGATTTTATTAAGTGAAAAAGTTTTTTAGATGGTTTTACTATTAACATACTTAATTTACACATTTTTTTGAAAACTAGTTTGGCAGGGGTTGTTTTTATGTTTTGAATATTAGTTGAAGTATTTATCAAATCATAAAATAACATGCATTCGGCCGTGGCTTCGTTTTTTCTATAGGTCATTTTTAAAATTATTTACGTAATTAACCGAGTTACCGCTGTTCCCGCGCAATCTGATGACGTCACAGCCAAGGTGGTAACTCATCATAGCCCCAGGCTGGCGCCTCTTCCAGACTCCCAGTTCGTCAGTATTTTGCTTGATATCTTGTGATTTCTACTTGTTTTTGTGTGTTTCTAGGCTGAAGTATGTAGATAGTAGTAGTAGAAAAAAGAAGAAAGAAGAAATAAAGCAGAATAAGGAGGAATAGAGGAGAAAGAGGAGTAGTAGTAGCGAAGCCGCAATGCTTAACTCCATCTACTTGCTCAATATTTTGCCTAACTAATTGTTTTTATGTCTTTCTAGCCTCAGATGTGTAGATGGAAGCAGTAGAAGGAAGAACAAATGAGAAACAAAGCAGGAGGATGAAGAAAAATGGAGAAAGAGAAGTGGAAGAGGAGGGGGAAGAGCCAAGCCGCAATATTTAGGTAAGTCTCCCTTGTAATTTTGCCATTCTTTATAATGCATTTTGGTGTTTTTGAGGGTATATATATATAAGTGAGGTGTTTTAAGTGTTTTTAATGGTGGTATAGTGTGTTTTGGGTGTTTTAAATGTGTTTTGGTTGCATTTTGTGTGTTTTCAGTTTGTGTTAAATATTTTTAGGTATATTTTACGTATCTTAATTGAGTGTGATGTGGAGATGTGTTTGAGCATTTGACTGCGTTTGGTGTCATTTTGAGGGATTGCATGATGTTTTAAGTGTGTTTCGAGTTAGTTATGAGTGTTTTGAGTTATTTGGGAATGTTTGAGTAGTCTTTTGGATATGTCTAGGTGTATGTGGGCCGTGGAGGGTGAGTTTGGTGTACAATGAGTGTTTCTAGTGGGTTTTGGGTGTGTAGGCTATATTGGTATTTTGGGGTGTTACTTTGTGTCTTGGGCTAGTATTGTGTGTTTTAAGGGATTTGGGATGCGTTTATTGATGTGGAGGATGGTATTGGTGTATATTGCGTGTTTCTAGTGAGTTGTAAGTGTGTTGAGGTATTTTGAGTGTAATTTGGGTTTATTAATTTTAAATGGTTTTGGATGTATGAGAGCGGTGGAGTGTGTGTGTGTGTTTGGGCGTAACTGTGTGTGGGTTTTTCTGAGTGTGTTGGTATCATGGAAGGTTTGTTGTGTGCAAGTGCATACATGCACAAATGTGTTAAAATGCATGCATACATACATTGATATTTGCTGAGAAAAATTATAAAGTAAATAAAGGTGAATGTAGTTTAGGCATTCATCCTTCCAAACCTGACCGTCACCACGTCCACTGTCCATATTCCATCCACAACAACAGCGACAGTATGTGGCTGCCAGGCACATGTGACCGCTGGATCATTGCACCGCTGTTGGCTACTGCGCCTGGTGTGTGTGTGTGTGTGTGTGTGTGTGTGTGTGTTTACCTATTTGTGTATTACAGGGCCCGAGCTAAGCTCTCTGTGTCCTGTCTCCTTGTCCACTCCTGTCATATCTCTCTTTCATCTGATTGACACACACTGCGTCAACGACATCACTGCTCAGTCAACGACATCACTGCTCAGTTTATTCCACTTATCAATACTGTGTGTGGGTGTGGGTGTGTGTGTGTTTGTGTTTGTGTTTGTGTTTGTGTGAACTGTGTCGGTGTCACCTGCACCTTATTGTTAAGAACCTCAGTACGTGTGTGACCTCCCTTGACAATAGTGAACATTTCCATCATTGTCCACACACACACACACACACACACACACACACACACACACACACACACACACACACACATAATGTGCGTACCTTTGAAGAAAAATTAGATAAGTGGAGGTATGGAGACAGGACACTATGAGCTCCGCTCGAACCCTTTACAAATCAACTAGGTAAAATGCACACACACACACACACACGCACACACACATTGGTGAGAGAACAAATATTTTGTGTGACTGACGAGATCCGTGCATTGTGTTCACTCTTGTTCAAAGGAAGGAGATACTAGACATTTTTGGCCAAGCTCTATACTGATTACATACTGTATATACTGAGTATACAGAGGCTCAATATGGTATATAGGAGTGGAGAAAGCCGTCAGTCTCACTCATACCAAATGGAAGGTGAGCATCCCTGGACACTTTAGTAAGAAACTTTTCTTCCCTACACTTTCCCTCGCAAGTTATTCATTTAGTGTTCATGTTAATCAGTAAGTGCTTTCTAGTACGATATCATTATATTCAAATAGGTCGTACTTCAGTGTAAGTTTATAAGTAATGAATAACCACTGTCTACTATACTTATCCTAAAATCATGTTAAGGTTGAAGTGATGCCTTGAATCTGATATCGTAATGAGTTACAAGCGCCCCCTGTAGCTCGCAACTACCGTTGTCTAATTGCAATGTAATGTGGCTGTTTCCAGTATACATCGTAACAAGTTGCGAGGTCGGCCTTAATTGTGAGTTACGTGAGCTCGTAAGAGATACGGTGTTTCGTATGCAGCACCTGGGCGGCAAAAATACTAGCTATCCCGCTTACTGTTGGTATGGCACTGTGCATGAACATGTACAAGAGATAGGGATCAATGGGGAAAGGGAGAGGGGCAGGGATGCTAACAAGATTTCAGCATTCAAGAGGCTCTACCAACCGACAAAAATAATAAATCATGTTGATATATGTAGGTAGATATAGAAGAAAGGTGATTATGCACACTTAAGCATAAAAAATATATTACGAACATACAAAGCATCCAAATTATCAAATATCCTTGGCATGTCAGTGAGGTAAAGGACATGCAGAAATTAGATACGAGATGCTGATATACGTAAGTGTAAGAATATGATAAAAAAAAAAATAACATACGCACCCACACATATGAAAATACAACAAAAATACAGAATAACGAAATGATAAAATATTCTAAGCATGTCACACTGAGAAGAAAGGACATGAAATAAGACATAAAGGTGAACAGTACGGGGATTTAGACATTCTGTATCAGTTCTGGCCAATATGGCGTCTGCTATTATTGTGCTGTCAGTCCCACCTCGACACATTTTCCACTCCCGTCACTTCCCTTAGGCCTCTATCGTGCTGTAAGCCTGCCAATCCGCTCTTCTACCCTCTGTCAATGTCCCGGATGAGTGAACAGTGTTCCGTGTTCGTTGTGTTTGCGTGTTTTTGAGTTTGTTTGGGTGAGTCAAGAGGACACGCCTTTTAGGGATGTGGAATTGTGTTTGTGTGTCTGTTTGTATGTCTGTGTGCCCAAATGGTTTTCCTTATTTGACTTTAACACGTGTAGGTATTCCGCCCATCCTTACCTGGTCTGCCTTCACCTGTGTGTTCTTCAATATTTCGTATGATAAATATTTGCAGATACATTTGTTATTATTGATGCTGTTAATGATTTTCTTTCCTCCGTATTGTACTGTTTTGCTGTCATTTTCTATTTTGTTAATGGTATTTTGGTTTAAGGGAGGTTTTTATTGGATAGGTACAAGAGGGGTGGGGGAAGGGCTCGTGAGATTTGTATATTTTGATCGGTGATGTAAGTTGTGGTTTACGTCAATAGATGCCCAGGCTGTGAGTCACTGGGGTGGTTAGTACTGTGGGTCTTAAGATGCTGTGGTGTTCTTATACTTAGCTCTTCAAATGTTTTAGCGATTTTTAGTTAGGTTTTAAAAATGTTTCAGTAATTTTCACTTCTAGATCTCAGGTGGTCATCTGTAGGTATTGACTTTGGCTTGGGACATTATTATTACCTATTATTATTATTATTGTTATTATTATTTACCGTATCATTCTCTATAACACTGTGAAGGTAATTTGTGTATACCATTTTGGATTGTAAGAAACTTTATCTCTGTGTTTCTATGGGAAATCAATAGTTTTCGACACACACACTTAATTTGTTGGACCTGATCCCATAAGATAGGTTAGATTAGGCTAGATAAGCATCACCAGGTTTCAGTACTTGTTAGCTCTGTGTAATGTAGCCAGGTGAATATTTAAACCCATTATTAATTAAAGTTGAATGATTATTTGGGGTAGGAAGACCTTTCAGCCATTTGAAGTCTAGTCTATATGACATTTTGGGCATTTATAAGTTAGGTCATGCAATATTTAGGCTGTAAGGTATTTTGGTCTTTAGTTTGTACCATAAGCTTAACATTTTACTTATTACTGATATAGCCTGTAATTTATTTTGGACAAACCTCCTTCTTCCTGTGGCCTCGCTGCACAAGGCTTTCTTCCTCTCACCCCTATTCTGTCCAACTCTCTAATGCAAGAGTTAACCAGTACTCTCAATCATTCATACCTTTCTTTGGTAAACTCTGGAACTCCCTATTTGCTTCTGTATTTCCATTTTCCTACATTTTTACTTCTTTTAAGAGGGAGATTTCAAGATGTTTATCCCAGATTTTTGGCTAACTCTCCTAATCTTTTAGGGAATTGGCAATCAAGTGGGTCTTTTCTTTTTTATTTTTGTTGCCCCTCCCTATTCCATAAAAAGAAAAGATAGTATTTACATTTCACCTTTAACACAATGAGAACTTCACAACAATTCTGCAACTTAGTTTATTCTGTGATGGGATTGTATTGCTACAAAATATTTCTGCTTCCTCAATCACCACTGTTAATTGTCTTGCACACTGTAGTTGTCAAGTGTGTATCCTGCATTGCAACACTCATTCTGTCACTTATTGTTACCCTCATGTTACTGTCATATTCACCCTGTCACTCTTATTAGTATGATAACCTTACCATCATGTTATTGTCATATTCAGCCTGTCTCTCTTATTGGTATGATAATCTTGCCCTCATGTTACAGTCATATTCAGCCTGTCACCCTTATTGGTATGATAATCATACCCTCATGTTAGTCATATCTTGTCAGTCTTATTGGTATGATATTTGTACCTTCATGTTACCGTCATATTCACCCTGTCACTTTTATTGGTGTGATATTCTTACTCTGTCACATTTTCCTTTATTGTTCCTAAGTACTCCTGTTTTTTCTTGCAGAAGTGATGCTTGTGCTAATCAGGATTATGGCCCAAGCTGTCAATGGACCGACAATGTAAGCTTGAATCTCTCCTGTGGTCCTTTCTATGCTTAGTTATGTGCACTCACTAAAATTGGTCCATTAGCTGATTAACATAGAGCCACATGGTGAAGACATATGTTGATACTTTCCCTTGCAGTGCAGTAAATGCCTTCTTGTATTGATTGATTTCATATTCTTTTAGTCATGGCTGACTTTGTGGTGATATTTCTTGTTTGGTGTTGATTACTTTATGCTATCTCCATCTCCTTAATCCTAACCTTTCCCCAATAGAATGTGACCTTTGTCGTATTTCCTTTAAGTCATGAGTAAGTCTGGTTTTTGTCATTGAAGCTTATTGTCTGGGGGCCATTTCTTTTGTAGCCTTGACTGAATCATGGTTAGTTGATTTAGAGTTTCGAGTTTCTGTTTTGGGAAATTTTATGAAATGTTTGATAGTCTTCTTCCTTTGTGTCATTAATATCTTTTCTGAAGGGATAAACATAATGCTGTTAAGCTGACCATTGTTTTCCCACATACTTTCTGAATATCATAGTGCGATAAACTAACATGCCTACAAAATTATCATGGTGTTTCTACTATTCTGTACAAATTTGATGACTACTTTAAGAGGATTTTTATATCTGGTACAGTTTCTTCAGGTACATAGCATTTCATAGACAATAGAACATGACACTTAGGTGTCAGTTAATTCCACCTCATTTCTGTTCACAATTATTAATCTTCTCATGTGTTCCTCCTGTTCTGTCCTGGTCCCTCCCTCAGCGGTAAGACAGCGTGCCAGACGTCACCCGCTGCCCTGGTCCTCGTCTCTCCGGCTGAGGTATGAGCGCGAGAGGTTGGAGCTACAAAAAAGACTCACAGAGCAGCTGGTGTCTGATGTGTTTGGGTTTGTATAATTTTGACTTTTTACCTAGATTTTTCAGTGTCCAGTGAGCTCTCTCTATATCTCACTTTGTGCTAGTATTCAGACCGAAAGCAGTCATGTCTTCAGGAATCTGTTCTCAGTTTAGAGTCCTCAGACATGTGTTTGCTACGGTCTGTAGGGACATGGAAGTGAGGTGTAGAGTGAAGGCTTCCTGTGTTACATGATATGAGTGTTGATCATGTCTTTTTACCTTTCTAAATGTTGTAGAATCTTTCCTTAGCATGTAGGATTTTATTTATAGAGAAAAAAATGAATAATTTTTCTTTTTTTGTTCTATCTCTTTGAAGTATTGTTTATTACTCAGAAGCATGTGTGGCTTACTGGAGGAAAGAGTAATATGTGGAGGTGCTTGAGTCAGCCTGTTTGTTGGCAGTTTTTTTCCTTGATCTTTTCTACCTTTGACTTACTGATATACCTTATGCTGAGTCACCAATGTTGTGTTTATTTAGTGTTTCTTTATTACATATTTTAGAAACATTCTGCTTTGATAGGTGTTGTAATAATCTTGTTTCTTACCACACTTCACTGTACTAGGAGGGCATTATGTATCGTATGTTATAGGAGGTGTTTGAAAGGAAACTGACAGCTGATTTGAAAAGTAGTGAAAGTAACTCTGTGTTTTGGCCTCCATGTTTCAGCCTTTATGAGAAGTCACTGTTTGTTGACTTGAAGCTTGAAGCATCACGAGGCAACGTTTACTGCCACCAGCTGTTCTTTGCTGCAAGAGTCCCTGCTGTGTGGCACCTCCTACAGGAAATTGCCAAGTACCAATACTGTGGGCGAAAGCCTGCAAGAGACCTTATTTGTATCCAACTTCCAGATGTTGAATACAAAGAACTGCAGAAATTCACACGGTGAGTCTCTCTCTCTCTCTCTCTCTCTCTCTCTCTCTCCATCTGTCACCCTTGTTGAAGTCTTTGGTTTGATTTTGTTGTGATGTGGGCTATAGATTTGATATGTTTCCTTATGTATCATTGAGGCAGGTCCCAACATGGATTATCTGTGTTCATTCATTTGTGTGCTTTTTATTTGTATATTTATTAATTTTATGCCTGTGGTTTAGGGCTTGCGCCCAACATCCCCTGGAGGAACTTGAACCTGCATCTCTTCTTCGGACTGTCAAGAACTTTCTGAGTGGCCCAATATCTGGAAAGAACAATAGTGAGCATGAATCTGAACAGTGAGCCAGTACTGGTCGCCTGAGCCAATCTGCACATGCCTCCCTCTCATGTTCAGGCTGGCCTTCTCACGCTGACTGCCTGTGCACTAACCTCTCATGTTCTTTGGGCCAATGGGAACTAACCACTAGGAATTAAAAGTGTTACTGATTGCACTTCACTGTTGCAATGGATAACTGCAGCCACATCTATTGCCTAAACAAACTTCTGCTCCCTATTACACACTTGATTCTCAGTGCATATTAATTTTACCTACTGTTATCAATTTGCATATTCAAACTAATAATGCGTGCATGAAAAATTTAGCAGACTTCATACCAACTTGAAAAACTGGGCTGTGATGGGTATGTAGTAATTTTCCTGCATTATTGGAAGTATTATGGACTAGTTTGTGTTTCCCCTTCACAGGAGTCTTTACAGTGAGGAGAACAGTCGTGCGGCAGGGGCAGCTCTACGACGCAAATTAGAGGGTATCCTCCTAGTGCAGCAGCAGCGAGCACTCCTCCACCGCAGCCAGATTAGAATTGAGAAACTGAGCCACGAAGAGGAACAGCGCGTCCAGCGGCTCATTTTGGAGCAACTGCGTTTGGGACACCTGAGTGAGAAAAAGGGCAATGTGCGGGAAGTGGGTCGCCGTCCCATAGGCCATGACACCCCACACCCCCGCATCCTTCACTCCAGCACTCCACCAGAAAATACAGACTCCTGCATCATACCCACAGCTGCACTGGTGAAGGACACAGCCCCCCAAGGGTCAGTGAGGCCCAAGTCTAATCTGAGAGTTGCCGCTCGACGATCAGAGTTGCCCACGCAGACAATGAACGTCACTGACCATCCCGTAGCAGGATTGGCCCAGTGCAGTGCCAAGGATGGATCAAGGTCTGGCATCAGTAACTGTAACAGTGTGGAAGACAACCTGGACAATCATGGAGTGCAGACCCAGAATGGCAAGATCCCACGCAAGAGTTCAATGACCCTCCCCAAGAAGTCGCCTCCTCAGGATGACACCTCCCCGGGCGCTCCGCTGTCCAGCCAGGAGTCTCCGGTCTTCAATGTCTGTATGATCAAGGAGCTTCAGACCTCCCCAATGCAGGTGAGTGGGGAGTCCCTGCAGGAACGGCTACGGGACAAGAAGGAGACGTCTCCTCGGGGTTCACAAAGGTCCTCCTACTCAGAGACTACTCCAGTTGCAGACCCAGAGCAACCCTCTGGTGATACAATGATTTACTCTAATGGGGATGCTGCTGCAAGCCCTCCAGGAAGCAAGGGATCAAAGGAAGGACGGCCCCTGCGATACGGAGCCATGTTCAGCACAAAGGAGAATGCCTTTTTGCACCAAGCTGACATGTATGCTCGTCAGCAGCACCAAGCCGGCCCCTCCTTAGCACTGGCAAAGCACTGCTTGCCTCGTAAAAGTCAGTCTTTTGGAGCAGAATCTCAGGACAGTGCTGATCTGGAAAACACAAGCGCCAGCAACAGTGGTAGTGAACAGCGACTAAGCAACCTCCATGAAACTTCCAGTTTGGAAGTAGAACTGCCCAGTAGCCATGAGGACAACTCCAGCAGCCATGACTCAGAGAGCAGTCCCGTGGCTGCTGGACAGAAATGGCAATCAGAAAATATTGATGGGAAGCATGTTCCTGATGCCAGGTCAGAGAGAAACAGCAACTGGCTTAGAGAGCAGGAAAGGGAAGGGGAAGCCCCATCTCCACCCATAGATCCCTTGAGGCCCCTGGTTAGAGCCAGAACATTCGAGGTCCTTGAAGGGGCAGTGGATGGCTCACCTTGTGAAGTTCGCACTGAGCCTCAGAGTAGAACAGGACGGGGTCTTAAGCATGAACTGTCTGAGCAGTCTGGTGGTAGTGTAGCCACCAACTCTCCCAAGAGGAACAGGGCAGGGCAAAGTGGAGGTGGGCATGAGAGAAAGGTGTCTGATGAGAGTGTGTCCATCTCCTATCAAGATGGTGTAGAGGACCCAGAGAGGCTGAGAGAGTTGGAACGCAAGAAAGGTTCCCTCATCTTTGAGCACAACTTCCAAACATACTCCAATATCCCATCTACCAACATGATGACAGCCAGCATGATGACGGCCAGCCTCAGCTCAGAGAGTGGTAGTGTGGGAGTCACTGGTTCGTTGTATAGCAGCATGGTAGACAGTGCTTTGTTGGGAAGCATTCATTCCTTGGGAGGCCTGGAGGCTTCTACAACAGACCCTGTGCCTCGCCCAGCTTCTGTTGCTCTCCCTGTAATGCATCCAAAAGAGGACTCTGGAGTAGAAGCCCCTTGTCCCTCACGGCTCCCTCTCTCGTTGTCACAAAGGAGCACAGAGGCCATGGAGATACAACAGGAAATCACTGAAAGGGAGGAGGCCACTCGATCTCCTTCCCCCGACTCACTCAGTGTGGATATGGTTGCTCAGAGAGGAGCAAAAACAGGCAGTAAGACTGGGAGCAGCTGGTTACAGGGGAGCACCGCTAGTATTAACAAAGAGGAGATGGACGATGAAGAGAAAGAACGTGATGATCAGGATCCAGAAGGCAGGCTGGGCAATGTTGCAGGTGGCAGTAATGACTCAAAGGTAGAGAGGAGAGACTTTCCTACGGAAGAGTCATTTGGACTTAAGACCTTTAGTGGTAGTCCCAGGTTAAGCCGTGACCTTTCAGAAGACACTCCCATTGTCTCTGGAGGCTCCACACTCAAGCGGGAAAAAGATTCCACTGGAGAGAGGAAGTCTGTGGCCAAGTGTGAGCGGCAGGTTAGTGTTGGGTCTGTGAAGGATGTGGACTCCATTCCTCTAGTGTTTGGCTTCATTGGCCCACAGGATGAGGAAGAGAAGCAGAAGGGAGGCCAGGCCAAGGGTGAGGACAGTGGGGAGACAAGTAAGGACAAAGATGAAGAGAAGCACCAGAGCATATTCCCAATGTTCATTGATCTAAAAGACATCCCCAGCCCAGCTGAGGAACCAAAACCAGCTGAGAAGGAGGCTGCTGCAAGGTCTAAAGGCCCATCATCTGCTGTGTATATGTACATTGAGGCCGACGCTCCCTCACCCAAGGCACGGCGGAAACGCAGGTCAGAGAGTGATGGTGCTGCCTTGGCCAGAACCAGTGAGGGTCAGGCACAGGAATTTGCCTCCCTCCCCCCAGTGCTGTCTGCTGCACCAGACATCAACAGAGTGGAGAATGCTACCAAGAAAGTGCATGAGAAAAGGGAGGATCATGATGCACTGAAGGAAGAGTCCAAGGAGGCAAGGGAAGCAAAGGAAGGTAAAGAGAAGAAGGGATTTTTCATGTTTATTGAGGCAGAATCATCTTCATCAAAGTCTAGTTCTCCCAAGTCCAAGAGACGCCCTGCAGCTCCACCGGCCAAGAAGCGTGCTGAGAGTGCCATGACACGCTCGGCTCCTAGTGACTCCCTCCTGTTTTCCACTCATGACACCAGTCGACTCATGACCAAGTCAGTCATTGGCCGTGAGGAGTTCATAGCTCAGCCCCCAGCTCGGAAAAACGTGAGCCTCAATGACAAGATTAACGAGTCATCGGCCAGCAGCAAGGACGGCACTTTTGTCTCAGGCATTCCCCGACCCATCCATACCCTTAGGACAGCCAAAAGCTCTTCCAGAACAGGCAAGGTTAGATCAGCGGGCCAGAAGACAGACTCCACTGGTCGACGAGAGGCCTCAGCCACCAGGACCAAGGATGAGGTCACCACTTCTGAGGCCAACGACTTAGCTACTTCCAGGGACATCTCCTTGTCAGAACTTGGACCAACCCAGAGCGCTTCCATTGGAGAGCCAGGCGTATCAAGCAAGGTCCAGGGAACTGCAGAGACTGAGGAAGCTGTGTCAGATGTGAGCAGCCTCCTCAGTAGCCTGGATCGCTCCAACAGTACGTACTCCATGGCTGAAGCTTTTCTTATTTGTTTACCTTATTTTATTTTGTTTTACTTTGTTAATCGATTTATTTTTACTATTTTTTTACTAATTTTCTTCGCATTGACTGTATTCCTTATATCCATTCTTTGCTATTAGTTATTTTATCTTAGTAACCAACTCCATATAATTGATGTTGAATAATTATGATAAACTGTGCCATCCTGCAATGTTATCACCAGCTTCACCACTGTGTCTCCCTCACCCTCTCATCTGCGTGTCCTTGCAGATCCCTCAGAGCAAGGCAATGCTGAACAGAAATCTAAGCTCGGGGAGGACCTGCTGCGGATGTTCCTCAATGAGATTAACACAGATGTCACTATTCAGGTTTGTCATCAGGTTCATATGTGAAGTGAGAGGTTATGAGTCTGATCTTTCCATATAATTTACATTTGTTATTACACATACTACTACCCATAATTATTAATTATTGCTTAAACCTCCATTCCCACAGCAAACTTACATCATATCTAACAGCTCAAGGAAAGAAATGAAAGAAATACTTGAGGTGCCTTTATTCGTTTTCTTTCCCAAGTATCAGCCATCAGACCGATTCCTTCATTCGCCTCTTTGCTGTCGCAGGGCTTAGTCTTCAGCTTATCTCTTTCACCAGCTCGTTGTTTTTTCTTTTCAGCAGCGATTGGTTTGCCTTCCATTGCTCCTTGGGTTGTTTTTCTTCTACTGGGAGTTGTAAATGTGTTATTATGCCACGTAAGTGTGTGAAGTGTTCTCGTTCCCTCCCGTCTCTTACGGTTGGCCCTCGTGGGGAGTGTCTGTCATGTAGGGAGGTGTTTTGTAGCCTTGCTTTCCGTTATGATTGCTGCAAGGCCTTGTCACACGATCAGGTTTTACGTCTTTTGGATAATATTAAAGATCATACTGAGAGGAGGAAGGCTTCTTTTTCTGGTAAGTGCAAGTCTTCCCCTTTGTCTCAGCAGCTACATAAACACATGTATAAGATGTTTGTGACGTTGGGTTGGCTTTCTCTCTTTCTCTCCTCTTCCCAAGGTTCCTCCTTCTCTGGTTTTCAGTCTCCGGCTTCACAGGTAGATGATTCCCAGCCGGGTAAGAGCGGGGCTATGCAGAAGCCAGGGCAAGTGGGGCCAACTGGTGCTGCCGGTCGTGAGGTTGAGATGGTATTAACATCCACTGCAGACTTAAACACAACAGGTGGCTGCCATGCTGTGGTTCTTGACGCAGGTAAAGCAGTGCGCGGTGCCCTTGGTACTTTTCGCACTGTTTACGGGGATGGGGTTGGCGACAGCCATCGTTCTACCATGCCCGGTGGCCGCCCCACTACCCGGGATACAGAGGTTGGTAATTGCCATACAGCTCCCATGCCTGGCAGCCAGACTCCTATCCGGGATATTGATGGTGGCGTCTGCCATACGGCTCCCATGCCTGGCGGCTAGCCTTTTATCCCCTCCCATGGTTTTATCCGCGGTTCAGGCAGGGAAATGCCCAGTGCTCCTGGTACCTCTGGCAGTGTTTACGGGGGTGGGATTGGCAACAGCCATCAGTCTATCATGCCTGGCGGCCACCTCACTACCCAGGAAATCGAGGTCAGCGTCTGCCATACAGCTTCCATGCATGGTGGCCAGACTCCTTCCCAGGATGGCATGTGCCATATGGCTCCCATGTCTGGCAGCCAGACTCCTTTCCAGGATGGCATCTGCCATACAGCTTCCATGCATAGCGGCCAGACTCCTTTCCAGGATGGCGTCTGCCATACGGCTCCCATGTCTGGCAGCCAGACTCCTTTCTAGGATGGCGTCTGCCATACGGCTCCCATGTCTAGCAGCCAGCCCATCATCCCCTCATGTGGATTAGGCGTGAGACCATTCCACATACTTTGGGGGTTGAGCTTGGTACTATTATGTCTGATGGACTTCCCCCTTCTCAGCTCAGGTTCCCATGCTGGGCAACCAGACTCATGTGCCTTGTGTAGGGATTGGTGTGTGCCCCTCGGCTCCCATGCCTGGCGACCATCCCCTTCCTCGCATTGGTGTGAATCATATGGACCCTGATAAGTCTGTGCCGTCCAGTTTTACAATTTTTCAGGAGGATTCTGTTGAGGCTGGCTGACCAACTGCTGTGCCTGGTGGCAGTGGGGTGGGCCAATGTCTTTCGGCTCCAATGCCAGTTGGCCATCCTCTTTCCTGAGACGAATCTTACAAAGATGAAGAGGAGGATGTGGCTCCCAATCAAGTAGGTGTTTTCCCTTTTTTGCACCTCATTAGGCCAGGTGAGAGACTATCTTCATCTTCCTGCTCCTGAGGCTCCTTCCTTGTCCCACCTTATGGGGGTAGAAAGGGCTCAGGGCGCAGTTTTGCCCTCCAGCCCTCTTTTTCTCTCCCACGGTTGCTTATGGGTCAAGCTTTCTGTGAGGAAGCCCAGTGCAGGTCCTTGAAGGAGCTTAAGCCTTGCTCCACAAATTTTCAGTTGTCTAGGGACTGGTATGGTTGAGCCAGGTCTTTTTATCTACCTGAGGGGGCCTCTCTGGCTCCTCCTCTGGTTAATGAGGTGTTGAGGGGTTTACGGCCGGTGGGCAACCTGGCAGTCTTTATCCTCCCTCCTGTTGGTGCAAATGGAGAAAGTGTGTGGCTCCATGGCTAACATTGCCTGTTGGACAGACTAGGTGTTGGCTACTTGGGCTGGTGCTGCTTCGAACACAGAACAGGATGTTTTGGAATTTTGGTCTCGGCATTGGCCAAGGCAAATAAGGATATTCTTCGTTCTTTGTTTTGGCCTCGCCACCGTCCTGCAGGTCTTCACCAAGGTGATGGCTCCAGTGTCTTAATGGGCTCATCGACACGATATCTCCCTGCGCTGTTACCTGGAGGATTTGTTGGTCACAGGGATGACTCTCCAGGGGTGCATAGGTGCCATCCAGGCTGTGTTATGTCTGTGTGCTCACTTGGGTATTCATATCAATCTGCCCAAATCAGACCTGGTACCCAGCCAAAGGAAGCAGTACCGGGGCATGGTGCTGGATTCAGTGAGGGCTCTGATTTTTCTGTCGTCAGAAAGGATCAGCCAGTTTCTCTCAGTGGCGCAGGATTTTTTAGAGGACAGAGCCCCTACAGTGTCTCTATGGAGGTCACTCCTGGGTCATCTGGCTTCTTTGGAGAGACTTGTCCCAGGCAACTGAGTATGCTCTCAGTCCCTTCAGTGGTGCTTGGAAAATCATTGGAAGGCAGTGTTGGACCCTCTCTGGTGGCTAGTTCCTCCTTCACAGTGGTGTCTGGCAGACCTCTCCTGGTGGATGGTTCTGGGTTATCTAATCAAGAGAGCTCCCTTTGTGATGGCATCTCCAGAACAGTCTCTGTTTTCTGACACAGTTGGGGTGCTCATCTAGGGGACTCTCTAGCCTCAGGGTGTGGTCTCCACAGGAGCAGAGGTTTCACTTCAACCACCTGGAGATGATGGCTGTTTTCCGGGCTCTGCAGTCCTTTCAGCAGGAAGTCTTGGGCACAGTGATGTCTCTCATCTCAGACACTTCGGCAGGGGGGCACTTGGTCCGAATCTCTCTCTGGTCTGGCAGGGGACATTCTCCGGTGGTGCGGGGACAACTTGGTCTCTGTTCTCCCAAGGTTCATGCCGGGACGGCGCAATGCAGTAGCAGATGTCCTCAGTTGCAAGTGTCTGGGGTTAGGGTGGACCCTGCATCCCATAGTGTGCAGGCAGGTCTTCCAGGTGTGGGGTGTGCCACAGGTGGATCTGTTTGGCACTGCTTCTGTATGTGTCTCCCCTGCCCGACCCGGGGTCTTGGAAAGAGGATGCATTTGCCTTTCCATGGGAGGGCTTGGATCTGTATGCCTTTCCTCCCTTCTCTCTGATTCAGCGGGTGCTAGTTCAAGTCAGAGATTCCGCTTTTGTTTGCGTGACTCTAATTGCCCTGTGGTGGCACCAGGCAGACTGGTTTCCTCTGCTTCTGAGTCTCCTTGTGGACCATCCTTGGGTGTTACTGCAATCGGCCTTTCTGCTCCACCAGCCTCATCACCACCTCTTTCACAAGTCGTCAGGGGCTCTTCACCTTCATGCGTAGAGACTCTCCTGCGTCTCTTCTGAAAGAGAGGTTTTCACGGAAGGCTGCTTGATTTATGGCCTGTCCAGTCAGACGGTCCTCTGCCAGAGTCTATCAGGCAAAGTTGTCCGTCTTCTGTGGTTGGTGTGAGTCGAGGGATTGTCATCCTCTCTCGACCTCTGTGATGGACTTGGCAGACTTTTTTCTTTTTCTTTGGGACACTAAACATTTGTCCTTGCCATCCATTAGGAGCTATTGTTTGGCTTTGGCTCCTGTTTTCCAGCAGGCTTGGTTGGATATTTCACAAGATAAGGATCTGTCAGCTCTGTTTTGGGGGTTTGCTAAGTCGGCTCCTCCTTGTTCACTATGCATTCCTGTGTGGGATTTATCCTTAGTTTTACATTCTTTAATGAAGCTTTGTGTTTGGCTTCTTTGAGGGACGTTGCACTAAAGTCCTCCTTTCTCTTGGCTTTAGCATCTGCTCGCCAAGTTTGTGAGCTGCACGGACTGTCAGCAAAAGTTTGTCCCTCAAAGGGTTGGGCTTCTATGACTTTCTCTTTAGCCCCGGATTTTTTAGTGAAGACTCAACTCCCAGGTGATGTTTCACAGTCCGACTTCACCATTCCTGCTCTTACAGAGTACATGGGCAACTTAGAAGGGGACAGGCTCTTGTGCCCAGTCAGAGCCATTCGGGAGTACCTATGTAGAACCAGGGACTGTCACCCTAGATGCTCCCCGCCTTTTTGTAATGGTTTCTGAGCCTTGGCGTGTAGTGCATCCTCATACTATTTCCCACTGGATGTCAAGTTATCCAGCGTGCACATGTGGATGTGTCTGAGGAGGACATGCGCTGGGTTCAGGTGAAGGTACATGAAGTTAGAGCAGTGGCAACAAGTGCCTTGTTAAGGAAAATTCAGAGTATTCCTGCCGTTCTTCGGGCAGGAACCTGGAAGAGTATGTCCATTTTTGCTTCTTTTTATCTCAGGGAGAGGAAATTCCACATATCTGGATATTTTGTATGTCCGCCAGGCTGCTATAATTCGGATACGCAGGCAATTACTGTAATTAATAATTATAGGTGATAGTATTTGTTATAACAAATAGGATTTTTTATGTAAAATCCATTTTTATCTACATACTTACCCATAATTATTAATTATAATTGAGTTTCCCTTCCTCCCTCCCCTCTATGACCTAGGCCAGAGGCGAATGAGGGAATTGGCCTGATGGCTGATACCTGGGAATAGAAAACAGGCAGGGTCTTTGCAAAGAAAACGAGTTAGGGCGCTTCAAGTATTTCTTTCATTTCTTTCCTCGAACTGTTAGATATGATGTAAGTTTGCCATGGGAATAGGGGCTTAAGCAATAATTAATAATTATGGGTAAGCATGTAGATAAAATTGGATTTTACATTAAAAATCCTATATTGGTTCATCTGTGCTTAAATAAGATGGTTTGAAATGTATCCTGTCATATCTTATCAAGCTGAAAATAGTGGAAGTTCTTAATAAACTTCATTGACATACTATATTGTAATGTGAATATATTCATTGTGGTCTGCACATCCACAAACAGATAGGGGAGAAGCGCATCCGTGCCCACAAATGCATTCTGGCATCAAGATGTGTGTACTTTGCTGCCATGCTGTCAGGACACTGGGTGGAGAGTGCTGGCAATGTCATCAAACTCCAGGGGTATGTATGTGTGTCTGTTGATCTAATTGGTCTGAATACAATTATATACAGTGGTACCTCTAGATACAAAATTAATTAGTTCTGGAGTGGCTTTCGTATCATGATTTTTTTCGTATAATGAGTCACATTTTACATTTAAATTGCCAAATTCGTTCCAAGCCCTATAAAAGCACCATATTAACCCGTACAGCGTCAGAGACGTACGAGATACGTCGGCTACTCTGAGCGAACCAGGCGTCAGAGACGTACGAGATACGTCGGCGAGCTTTCTCGTGTTTTCGGAGGTATTGCGTTCTCAAAACCTACCATTATACTGCCATCATGCACTGTAGACATTGCTCATGCTGCCTCCTCGTCCCTGCTAACATGAATGCTTCCTGTATTTATTTATTACAATTCTGAACTTTAGCAGTTTCTGCTGCCTTCAGCTAGGTGTAGCGGGAAACTGACGCCTCAACTTCGCTAATATGAACAAAGCGTAATTTCCAATACTTACTCTTACCATTTCAGTTGTTTTTGGTAACTGTTATATTTTATGACATAAATAAGAATTTTCCAATCGCTTTGTTATAAGGAAAAACAAGTATATATTACTCGGAAAGTATTTGCACCGTGAAAGGCAACACTCCCTCGCGATATCTCGTGTCTATTTTTATCCACAAGCACTCCCAAACAGCAAAACATGACATGTTGTTTTTCTTTCAACTCAGGAACGATATTATGCATGTGTCCAACTCGGGGATCGACTGGTGAGAAACGAGGAAGCAAATAAACTAGTCACATAAGGCTTTGCTAAGTCGCCAACCTTAGCGCAAAATATCTCGCACCAATTAATACCACTTCCAGTCAGTTCTGGGAGGAATGACTGTCATTTTCATTTGTTTCACATCATTTAAGACTGGTTAAGCAAAAAAAAAAAAATCCATGACGTGGCCAGCACTGGCGAAATCACAAAGTCTCAGATCTGCTGACGCTGTACGGGTTAAATTTTATAATAAGGGTAAAACCAGAATGAAATAAGAGCCAAATACATTTAAATCATTCAATATACCTAACCTAACCATTAATACCTGTAAATGAAGTAGATGATAGAACATAAAGGAAAAAATGATAATACAAAAATTATACGAAATTGTGGAACTTCACCTTTTGAGTAAGGCAATATCTGAAAGCAAAAATGGCAGCAGAAGAAGAGGGCAAATGGCAGAAAATGTAGAAAATGGCAGGAAACATTAACACTTAACTTTATGAAATGCTTAAGATTATTTTATTTATTTATTTTTTTTCATTTTCTAAATTTCATCAATTAATGCTTAACTTTACGAGATGCTTAAAATTAGTATTTCTTTTTCAGCTTCTAATTTTTATCAGATTCTTCTTCCCTTCTCTGTTTTTTCATATCACTTTGACCTTCACTTTGACTCACTAATGGCCTCTTTCAAAAGAGGCCATTAGTGGTCAAGATGGCCCCTGGCCATGATGGCCCTCCTCGATGGCCCCATGTTTGCCACGACGACCTCGGCTTTTATTTTTTTATCCATAAGATGGTTTGAAATTATACTTGTTAATACAACATCTTATACGACGACAGATTGTATTAACAAATCAGTCGCTCACCACTCCCCCGTCCTTCCCCCTCCTTCCTCACCCAGTGATAGGTACTGTACCACATAGTACATATGTGAGTACTTACTTTTAATCACCGCAATTATGTTATCGTGTAATGTTTATCAGTAAATTGCATACTTGTGTTTTCATATTCACGGTGCTTACTATTTGGTGATTTTATACAGCTTCAGAAACTTATGTGTGGGATTAAAATAGTGAAGACTGTGGCCATTAATCTTTTGAATTCCATAGATCCTTCCTGATGTCAATAAAATGGTTTAATCGTACATATTTCTGAAGGTAAAAATGTGTCCCAGTGTTGAAAGGGTTAATACAATCTATCTTAGAATGTAAGATACTGAAACATTCCACAGATTGCAAAATATAACATTAAAACATTCAATATTTAGCCAGCAAGTCATCGTCATCTCATGAAAAACACAATGGACTATCGCGTGCCTCTCAGAAATTTTAAAATCATCTTACTGATAAACAAAACCTTTGAATGCATATGTGTTTATAACATTTTCTGCTTAGGAATGCATGTTCTCTCACCTCTTTCAATATTTACAGAAAGTCATGTTACACCCTGTATACGCATATGCACTCTATGCACAGGGTACACTGGTGTATCAATACGTTAGGGTTTTTAACGCTCCATACTATAAAACACTATCTCAGGAACGCCGAGTTGCCATCCGCGGTTAACGAGTTAGCATAATGAAAGAAATAAGAGGACAATAACCCAAAATTTGGTGCAGGGTCGTCATGGTAAACATGGGGCCGTTAGCGTAAACATAGGGCCATCGTGGTCAGGGGCTGTCTTGACCAGGAAACCTTTCAAAAATAATGATCCAAGGAACTTTGTTTCTGCCTATTTTTCAATATGTTCCTGAAATGACTCAGGCAAGTGTCATTAAACTGCGCAAGAAGACGACGTGTGGTGCAAATTTTAAAATTTTTTGCACGCGGGAATTTCGAGTTTTGTTTCGTATCTTTCATATGCTGAGTAATTTTTTGTAATAAGAAGCGAAAAATCTTCACATATTTCATAAAATGAAATTTTCGCATACAGAAGCTTTCGTATCTTGAGGTACCACTGTATATGAATACATATAATGCTTGATCTTCATTCCTTTATCTCTTGAAATGAAAGTGGCTTTCTGTGTCCAGGTTTTCACCTGAGAGTGTCATGGTGGCCCTCAAGCACATCTACAGTGGCACCAGCACAGTTCCTGAGGGAGTAAGGGTTGGAGAGTTGGCAGCCCTGGCAGACATGTTAGCTCTTGATGGCCTGAAGGATGTGATTGCCCTGCACCTCAAAGCCAAGATGTGTCATTACTTCCACAAGGTGAGCATGATGGATACATATGTATATGGAAAGTTGATATGTGTATATAACATTCAGATGAACAATTAGCACCTCGCCTCTTTCTCCTCAGCCATGCTCAGGGTGTCTGGAAGGTGTGCTAGATGTGCTTCCCATTGCTGGAGCGTACTGCCTGGATGAGCTGTACCACCGGTGCCTGCGTTGGGTGGCCAGACACTTTGTTGTTGTTCTTCCCACCAGGAACTATGCTGCGCTTCCCCCTGAGGTGCAGGACAGGTGCCTTAAACAGCTGCTGGATGATATGGTCAGTATGAAATACAAATTCCATTGTTTTTGTTATCTTTTTGTGTTTTAGGATATGTATATCACATTGGAATCAAATACCCAATATAGGTAGTATTTCAGGGATCTATGAAATATATGTACCATATATGTACTGTTTGAAAGTTGTTGAAAGACAACATAGTCATTCTTTATTCAACAGGAGATGTATATGTTATATATGGTCCTATCAATCTTGTGCTGCAGAGTGTGAGCAATGTGCTGGAAACTGCTTTAGGGTGTGAGAGAGTGTTGTCCTCCCTACCCATGGTGCGCTGGGCCCAGCCAGTGTTTGACTCTGCAGCTCAGCTCCTTGAGTCAGCAACCAGCTTCATTGCAGCCAACATGAGTGGAGTTCTGGCTTCTGATAGGTACTGCTACTCTTCTTCAAGGTCTTCACATGTGCACACTTAAAGAAAGAGAAGAATTTGTCACTAAATTTTAAAGATTGTGTGGTAAAAAATTGTTTAGTTATCTGTATTAGATAGTTACTTTAAGGAGCAATGAAAATAGAAATAATAGTCTTGGGAGACAAATAAGCAGAAGTCCATCACTTTTCCTCCATCAGGTTTCTGGCACTGGGACGTGACAGTGGCTGGAGCATTGAGAGCCTGCAAGACACAATGAGAGTGGCATGTGAATTGATCCGCCCTGACCAGGCTGTTCTATCTCACCTTCAGCTAACCCAGCTCTTACAGGACAACCAAGAAGAGGGAGCTCCAGAGGTGTCAGAGGTAAGAGCTGATTTATTCAATTTGATGCTGTGCTGCTTCATCTAGAGAGAATTTTTTTGTGCTTTATGCCACAGGTGCCTTGGCTAACTTATTTCTTTATTCATATCTCCTTTTCTTTTACTTCCAGACTTATCTGACCTTCCTGGAGACATTGCTGAGTCAGGTGGAGAAGTTCATGGTACACAATGCCAATCGGGTCGCCGTGTGTCGCAAGTGGCCTCTGTTGTCGGCCTCTGTCCAGCGACGCATCAAGGACGCTGCACTGGTGGTGGTAGAGTTTTCACGCCCCACTGGTCCACGTCCTAAGCTTTCCTCCACCAATCGGGTATGTTGTTCCTCTGTGTCAAGACTGACTTCAGGCTGGAAGATATCAACATGTTCTTTCCTGTTCTGTCTGAGGAGTTACTGTGATTATGATACTTGTGTTTGTACTTTGTCACTGATTGTCTTCAGAGGCCACGAGGATCCAGCAGCGAGGGCAGCCGAACTCCGGGCCGGCCAGGGGACCACCGGCTGATGCGCAGTGCCAGTGCCACTGCTGTCCCAAGCACTCAGCGGCCTGGCACAAGGCGCACCCCAGCAAGTGGCCAGGAGCCTGCCCGTTGTCACACACCACCAGCTAGCCTGCCCCGTCCACGCACCCACACACCCCCACCCACCCGTGCCTCCACTCTTCGAGCCCAGGCAAGGCAAAATGCCATCCAGAGGTCCCAGTCAGCCCGCACTGTAGCTGACCGGCCGAGGAGGACACGACCTGTGAGTAGTGATGATCTTTGCTTCACCTAGAATTCTTAGCTTCACCTTGAGGGATTCAGTTGACAGCCCCATAAATGTTAAAAAATGTTGATTAGTGACATCATTTCCTTTTTGTCAGGGTAACGACACATCCACTGATGAGGAGACACAGTCCTCCACCAAGCGGACCATTCCCACTGGAGGCTTCACCAGGGGGGCCACCTTCACTCGTTCCTTGTCCCGACCTGACACTTCTTCCTCCCGCCCCCTCCCCCACACCCCCACCAAGTCATCGGGTCCCCCACCTTCTTCGCGGCCCCGAACCCCAGGACCACTAGAGGGCTCCCAGCTGCCTCGGAGAACCTCCATCACGCAGCGCACACCAAGCCAGACTGTAAGTATCCTTCTGGGCCGCTGTGTTCACCAGGAAGCCAGTCACTCATTTCACATGCTGAGCTGGTTGATGATTTGTTAGTCAGCCAGCAGTGTATACTTTGCTGGTTGCTTGTGGTACGTTTTTCAACCCTGAGTTATTTTTCCTTTTATTTTCTTGATGAGGCAAGGCTTATGCTTACACAACAGGGAAGGTGAGTCAGGTGTATAGACTGTTTTGTTTGTCTCAAATTTTGTGCCATCCCATGTATAGACTACTGGTGGCCTTGATGCCTTGCATATGCTTCTTTCCAAACACTGGCAGTGCTCAAGGGCCATTATTTGCTTATGTCTGATCAGCTTTTTGACTCAGGCTTGTCCAATGCTCTTTTTCTGCTTAACTCTTTTAGCTTTTTTTAACAGGCTTACAAGTGATGGTAGAGCATTCATGTTTTGAATGAATCATTATGTACAGAGAATGAGGGTGTAAGATTATCAGATATTAGAACTTGAATTATTTCAATCTTTTGACCAGTACCAGGAAGAAAGCAATATACAAGTGAGGCTTGGAGAGTGTTGTGGGGACATAGCAGGTAGTGATAATCCCATGTTCCTTAGTCCCAGTTTGTACCTTTGTTACAGAAATTTTGATCTCACTCTAGACATAATCCTTGGACCAGAAACCTTTTTTTGTTTAGCCAGTAGAGACTTCCTCTCATGTTAAAGAATAATAACTGGATATTTAGTGTCTGTTCCTCTCATATCCTTCATGATAAATGTACAGGTTGATGAATTGTGTACAGACTTTTAATGGAGACTTTTTATGAGTAATTAAGCATGCATTTGCCATCCTGCCCATCTTTATGTAAATAACTTCTGATCCAGTGCATGGCCAAGGAGAATAAGTTATGTATGCATTGACACAACAATCATCCTTCTCACAACCTGTAGTCTTTGTTCCTTACCTCCATTTATCCTTCACCTTATTTTCTTCTCTATCACAGTTTTACCAATTGCATTCTCCATTCTGTATCCTATGCTCCTGGTTACCTTCCTACACACACACACACACACACACACACACACACACACACACACACACACACACACACACACACACACACACACACACACACACACACACACACACACACACACACACACACACACACACACACACACACACACACACACACACACACACACACACACACACACACACACACACACACACACACACACACACACACACACACACACACACACACACACACACACACACACTTTTTTTCCTTGTTCTATCCTCTCCTTCATCCTCCTCCATGCAAGCTCTGTGCCATGATACAAGAGCCTTTGCTATGCCCTGTTTCTGATTCCCTTAGCAAGAGTCCCTGAGCTGTGAGTAACCGTCTCCACTTCTGCCTCCCTTCCCATAGACCACAGGGAGCTCTGCCTCTGAAGATGAAATACCCCACAGAAAGTCCAGCCACACCCAAAGAAGCCAGAGTTTGACTCCAGTGCACAGGGGAGGCAATGATAAGGTTTGGAGTGTGCCTGTTGTGTTGTGCTGTGTTGAGTGAATGGCTCTGTTTCTCAGGATCATTTGTATTAGTGATGTGTGCCTTCGTGACTTGTGCTGCGGAAATATTCTATGCTTCTCCTGTTGCTGTTTTTATATTGATGTTATTTTTCTTTCAGTTTTGTATGGATATTTGCAGAGTTCTGTCCAATGCCTTCTTTGTGTTCTATTGATATGTTGATGTTATTAATTTTCATCCATAATTGGTTATCTTGAAAGCCATTTCATTTTAGCTGTGTTTGGTTCTTTCTTTAAATAAAAAAAAATGGAAAGTATTAAACTAATTGCTAAAGGAGGAAAAGTTTTCTGTATCTATATGCTATATTATCAGCAGTTACAGCTCTGACCTAGCCTTTATATCGTAATTAAGTTATCCCACATGGTGGGGTAATCTACCATGGTATCAGTTTCCTATAAGATGCACAGCTATGTCCACAGCTTGTGATTAACATTAGACAGCATCCTGACACTGTGTGCCATATATCAGCATCCACTGTCTCTTTTCTCCATGTTTGGTAAGAGGGACAAAAATTTTCAGCTTGGCCGGACTCAGTCAACTGAGACCAGATGTCGCACCCCCACCCACCAGCGGACAGAGCTCCGCAGCAGCACCAACAACCTCAGCAGATCAGGCGGCAGCACTGCCATGAACAACCTCAGCAAGACAGGGACAGGTAGCACCAACAATCTCAGCCGGGCAGGGGGAGGCAGCACCAACAACCTCAGCAGAACAGGGACAGGCAGCAGCACTAACAACCTCAGCAGGGCAGGGGGTGGCAGCAACACCCTCACCCGGTCAGCAGGGAGTGCAGCCCTGCAGGAGAACAAACCAGCCCCACACAATCAACCAGAAGGTAACTCTCATGGCCCTAGGACTCCCAGGGATCCTCGGAAACCAGTAGATATCAAGAACGGCAACTTGGTACGGCCCAGGGTGGCAGCTCAGGGACGCAGGAGCACACGCTCGCCCCTAAGGGAACCTGGACGTAACACAGGGGTGGGGGCTGGCAGAGGTTCCAGCCCCACCTCCTCCGTCCACCTCTCCTCTGAAGGAAGAAGTCGGACCTCAAGTGTGACAAGCAGGCCAGGAGGGGACACGGGGGTCTTCGCTGCCACTCCACCCTCTGTGGGGAGTCGCTCAAATACTTTCTGCAAGGATGACAATACCAATGTCACCAGGAAGACAGCTTTACCCTAGCCCTTCTTTCCACTCTCTTCCACTCACTCCTTTTTGTGTGCTGTAATCATTCCTCACTTTTACTTTATGTATGAGCACTGAGATTATTAACTTCTATTGTTTTTTTTTGACTCAGTTGGTCCCAGTAGACAACCAGTATTAATTATTTCCATAATTTCTCATAATTAAAAATCCCTCACTCATTCTGTCTTCATCAAATTTGGCTCTACTTATTTACCTTTTTGTATTTTCCATTGCTGTCTCATTGCCAGTGCTCTAATGTCTTATTTATTCTTGTATTTTTAGTGTTTTTTGTAAAGATATTTTTGTTTATCTAATTTTCTATTTAGTTTTATTATAGTATATTAATATATATCAAGATATATATCTTCTGTAGGGGTGATCTAGTTTACAGTATTCTAGAGCATTTTTTTACTCCTAAGTGTGATACATATATGCATTCTTATTTATTGCAGATTATGAATTTAGACAGTGTAGTGTGTCTTACTTTACCAATAATTTTTGTCTATGGAGAAGTTCGAGAGCCATTGAAGGCTGGGATGAAAATGTGTATTTTTCAGGCCAGGAATTGTTTCCAGCTCAAGAAACAGCTGCATGAAAGCTGCTCTAATGTGCCATAGAAATGTAACATTGCTTAGCAATATACAAGTTATCAACAAATATACAGATAAATGCAATATGTGGCTATAGTAATGCAGGTTCGTAATATATCAGCTGCAGGTATAAATCATCAGCCTCTAGTCATTCGCTATAGTTGAGCTTGAGCAAGAAGCCGTAATTCAGAAAGATGACATACTCGGTGCCATAAGAAGTATATAACTAGTGGCCATGCTACCTGCTCCTCAGAGTTTTTATTTACTTATTTATTTTCTAATGAATACGAAGTATAATTTTACATATTATCTAGAGTAGATTCCAGTGGCTTTACTATTGATAGATATGTTTTAACTACCAAGTAAAGTAGATGATAAGTGGATGTACGTGACTAGTGTTAGTTTAGACTTTATTAGAGGAAATATATTTGACAGATGGAATACTGAGACCTTGAAAAGGACAGGAAAGGTGTTGAGCCTGGAGCATGATAAGGAGTGAAAGGCAGGCCACAGTCAAAAGAGAGTGAGACTAGTAAGATAAGAGGCAGCTATGGCAGCCATGGGTTTGTGAGTGAGAATAGTTGTAGCAGATGATGAAACACTGGGAAAGGGTCATTAATAATATTCCAGTCTAATTTCCCAGGAAGATGCAAGGTGTGACGAATATGTGGTGTGGTTCGGAATGTCAGCCGTCTTATGCCGGTGCAGGGATATTTATCATAGACATAACTAACACCAGGCCATAAGAAGTCATTAGCATTTTTTTAAAGCTGCATGAAGGAAAAACCATTCTGGATGGTGCTTTGCATACATATTCATATCTGCTGTGTACCAAAGATGTTGCTCTCATCCACTGATTCTTTGCTGCAATGATTGCTTTTCTGATATCTGTGATATTTCAATGTAAGTATTTATATAAGTTATAAATACATTAGTGTGTGCACAAAGGTTTTATTTTTTTTATGTTAATTACGTTTTGTAGGTGTGTGTACATAAGTCAAATCAAAGGTGGATTTGATTGAGTTTGACCAACACGTAATGTGTTTTGATCCCAAGACAAGGGAAGCTTTAGTTGCTGATGAAACGGATCAAAGATTACATTGAGATTTCTGTACATAGTATTGGTACAAAGTATGTGTTCCCAAATACATATAATGTAGCGTGCAATTTTTTGTATGAAAATTCATCTCGAGTTATGAAGTTACCCGTTATTTTAAGGATCTTTTCCATCTAACAAATAGCACATGAAGCTTTTAACCTAATGACTCAAAGAGGACGAATTGACATCATATGATATGTAAATACTAATGCTCTCTGAGAGAACATATTAAAATCTATGGCGTATAATTTTGTCTATCGTTTTTTGTATATGAATTTAACTCCCAGCGTGGAGTATTTAGGTGCCAAGGCAACGCATGATTTCAGAAGGAAGGACTTCGAATGTCTGAACTATTCTTAACTTCCAGCTTATTTTTAAGGTATTGTTTCACTTGGAACACCAAAAGCCTTGGAATCTTGCTACTCAATGGCTGACAACATTTTCCTAGGCCTCAGTTACTATGATTTAAGATTACTACTACTTATACTATTACTAATTAAGGCTTGCAGTTCCATAATTGTGACTATAACATGTGCCTCAGTATGATCTGACGTCTATTAGTTTTTGTAATATTTTCTTTCATATGAGTATTAATATGTTTGTGTTCTTTCATCTGTGAGTCTTCATACTTGTTTTGTCACAGGATTAGTCTGTCTGTACCAGTTCAGTATCAGTTGTAAACAGTTGTCTGTGCATTGTGCTTTAGTCTCATTATTTACATGCTTAACAGATTTATAAGCAGATCAGCCAATGATATTTATTTTCCACTCAATTGTTAACTTTAAACATCTAATATATTTACACAGTATCTTTATAACACATGTCGGGTCTGTCTGTTAAGTTTATTTTGATCAGCTGTTCATGTGACTCATTCCATTCAATATTGATTTGGCTGCCAAGACTTGTATGCTGTGTTAGTCTCTTGCTAGTCCTGTGCGAGTGTGTGTGAAGGAGCGAGTGTCTTGTGTCACGAATATCAATACTTTATCAGACTATTAAGACACTTTGATTTCATCCTTGATACTTGTATAGGCTGCAGTATGTGGCTTCATTTTGGTTAGCATCCTCATTTTTTGCTGAGAAGCCAATTATTACCATCATTATCATTATTGTTATTATTATTAGTACTAGTACTAGTACTAATTGTTTTATATATTTTTCTTTTTTGCATTCTCTTCTCTGATATTCATCCTTGGCAAGACTTCTCTTCACAGTCACTAGGTCTAGATCAAGCCAAGTCTCACCATTGGTCCTCACAAGGGTGTCTTAGCTACAGCAAAGTGAGCAAACATGTCATTTATGTGAATCATGAGGGATGAATCTGTACTCCTTTACAATAATGAGATTCAAGCATATTAACCACACTAGACAAATACAAGTGAGTAATGAGATCTTAGGATACATAGAATAGTGACATATGATGCAGTAGGGCAGAGGCACAGGGGCAGTAGAGTGAGTGGGTAGTAGGGAGAGTTAGTAAAACAAGACTAGCTAGGGCAGGAGGGCAACAGAGTGGGCCTCGTGTTATGTCCTCCTCCTCCTCCTCCTCCTCTGTCCTGTCCCTCCCGAAAATACCCCTTCAGAAACCCAAGAAATTAACAACAAACAGCATAATCCTTAAGAACACAGCTCTCTCTCTCTCTCTCTCTCTCTCTCTCTCTCTCTCTCTCTCTCTCTCTCTCTCTCTCTCTCGTTGGCGTTCCTAGTCAGTCAACACGAAAACCACCAAACTGAAGAATACAGAAATAAACAAGTAACCCTACAAACCAAAACACTCCCGTTCTCTTCGTCTTCGGACACGCCCACTTCGCAGTCAGCTGGGTTGCGTCACGTGGCGGGAGGGTAAAAAGTGACGCTGTTTTGGTTAGTAAGGTTCAAAATGGATTAGATTTCAGGCACTCCCCGCCTTCACAACCCGTGGCAATGTGGGTCATGGGGCTGGAGGGCTAGGAGGCGTAGAGGCTGTGGGTTGGGAAGGGTATAGGTCATGAGTAGAGAGAGATAGGGTACCATAAACACTTCGGGAGGGAGAAAGGGTAGGCAATGTGACCACCCGCTCTTCATTGCTCCATTTAGCTGCCCTCCCCTTCATCCCAGCCATACATAGGGTGCCTCTATCCCTCTGCCAATCCTACATGACCATACTGGCCTGTCGTGTGGTGGCCTTGATGGGACAGGACGAGTGTGTAAAGATGAAAAAAAGAGGTGGAGGGAAGTGTAGAGTACTGTGGAGGTGAAAGATGAATTAGGTAGTGCTTTTGTTTAGTTATTTTATGTATTCGTTGATTTATTGTTTTATTTTTATCTTATTTATTTGACTGATAGGTTGTTTTTGTATTTCTGGTGTACAATTTTGGAATTTTAAGCGTGTTTTTCCTTTCTCTATTTCTCTATTTATTTACTTATTTATTTGTTTATTTGCAATAATTCTTCTTCTTCTTCTTCTTCTTCTTCTTCTTCTTCTTCTTCTTCTTCTTCTTCTTAAATGATAATAATAATAATAATAATGATAATAATAATAATAATAACAATAATAATAATAATATCATTATTATTGTTATTATTATTATTATTATTATTATTATTATTATTATTATTATTATTATTATTATTATATTACGTTCTTGTCTTCATCAATCTCCGTGTGTGTGTGTGTGTGTGTGTGTCCTAGAACCATCATAGCAGCCATCACTCCACAAGTTATCAACGTTATCATTATATTTAGACCACACTCGCATTACTTTTTACACCTCCTTCATCCCATCCCTCGGTGTGTGTGTGTGTGTGTGTGTGCACGCGCCTCCGTCTTCACATCGATGATAAGTGAGTTTCGTAACGCTAGTAGTAATAATAATGATGAGAGAGAGAGAGAGAGAGAGAGAGAGAGAGAGAGACCCTTACTCTATTTTATTTTCTACTGTTAAACTCCTTATGTGCCTCAATTACATTTCTGACGAGATACACACACACACACACACACACACACTGAGCAAACTTACATTTAGGCCCCGCGGTGTGTGTGTGTGTGTGTGTGTGTGTGGCCACCTAATGTCTTGGTACACAAAAAAAAAAGAGAGAGATAGTGAGGAGGAGGAAGAGGAGAGAAGGAGAACAGAGAAATGAAGGAGAAAGGAGAAACAAAGGAGATGGTGGAAAAAGCGAGCAGAGAGAGAGAGAGAGAGAGAGAGCAAAAAAACACTATTGTATACTCCTAATGAAGGTAACTAAGACGGCTTTCATTTCAGCTTCTAATAGGTTACTAGGTTGCATTAGATAGATAGATAAATCCGTTTAAGTTACGTTCGTAGACCCCCACGTTTACAATATTACAATTTCCTTTAGTTTTTTCTCTCTTCATATTTCGCCTCAAGCTTCTATTAGCATAACAGAGTGTATGCAAATGACACCACTAAGTAAGGCATAAGTGACTAACCTCATAGCCTTTTCCGTGAGGCCTGTGAGCTGAATGGAAGTGCCGGCCGCGTCTTTACCTCTAATAAGGCGTGGGTGTGTAGAGATAAGCAAGGGGCGTGGCGAGGGAGGGAGACAGCAGGAATGAAATATGGAAAAAGGCGAGAATGCGTGTAAAAGGGATGGCGAGGAAGGAAGAAGGAAGAAAGCAAAGGGCAGGCTGGCGTTTACAAGTGGTACGGAAGGAGTGAAGTGATGGAGTTTGGAGAATATGTGAAGTTCCCATTGAAATATATAAGAGGAGGAAGGAAGTGAGATGTATACGGGAAGAGAGATGAGTGTCTGGCGAGGGATGAAGACTAGACAGTAAGAAAGAAAGAGGGAAGGAGTGATAGAGGCCCTTAGACACTCAAGGTGTAGATTAAAGTAGGGAGTCGCAGGGAAGGACGTCGAGGAGGGCACGGGTTGGGTTGATTTGAATACAGGGCGGCAGGGGGCGGAGAGACGAGATGGGAAGGTCCTCTGCCATTTTTGCCCTTCCACACTGGAGAATGTAGTGTTAGTGTTGGTGGTGGTGAAGATAGTATTGGATAATGAGAAGAATGAGAAAAGATGAATAGGATGAAGAGGAGAAAGTAATAATGCTAAGAAAAAAAGTGAAAAGGAGAGAGATGGGAGAATAAAAGAAGAATGAGAGAATATAACACTTTCAGATGATAACTAGAGGAGATGGAGAATTAGAAGATAATATTAAGTAAAGTAAATATTGAAGAGGAAGTGATAATCAAGGAGACGGGAGATAACAGAGCTCAAAGGATGTAGGATAAGAGAAGGAGGAATAGGAGTAGGAGAGTTAAGTAAGGAAGATACGTGAGATAAGATAGAGAAGGGGAGAGATGAGAGGAGAGGGGAGTACATGGAGGAAGAGGAGAGTACAAGATTAAAGAGGGAATGAGAGGTAACTACGATGGAAGAAACGGAGGAAAGGGACTTGGGGTACGAGTGGATGGGGGAAATTGGGGGAAGGGAGGTGGAGGAGGGAGGAGGTGGAGGAACAGGTCCTGAGGGGTTGATGTGCAGAGAATTTGAGAGAGAGAGAGAGAGAGAGAGAGAGAGAGAGATGTTTCAAGAATATGTTCGGCAATTTTGATTTATTTTTCTTGTGTCATCAAAACACTTTAAATTTGAAACATATCACAAGGTTTTCGTCACTAGTACCTCCTCCACTAGTCCACCACACCATCCCATCCACTCCCACTAACACCCACCCACCCCCACCACCACTCCACTATCCCTACACTACTCCCATCCACTTCTATCCACTCCTAACATCATTTTACTATTCCACTACCACTCCCACTTACTCCCATACACTCCTACACACGCTACATCCATTTCCAGTTACTGCGTTTGTTTCCATCCAGTCTCCTCCACCCCCACAAGCACTCCCATCCACTCCCACTCACTGCCAGCCTCTCCCACACTCCACTCAGCCCTCAGGCGCCACCAAAATTACTGCTGACTTGATACAAAGGCACCTCGATCATGTACTCATTCAGGGAAGCTTAAGTTACTCCCTAAGTTCCAGTAATATGAGACTTAGGACCAATTTAGTCTTCAGAAACAATTTTTTTCCTCCATTTTTTTTCGCATATGTTAAATTGCTATTGTTGTTGATTTTTTAGATGTTTCTATTCTAGTTCGTGTCGTTTTTATCAATTTATATTGCTTCTTGTCCTTTTATTGTCTTTTTCTGTCTTTTTCAATGTTTATTCTTCATAACTGCGATTTTTGTTTATTTCGATCTGCTTTTTCGTTATATATTGTGCCACTTTTTTCGTTCTTATGTTTCTTTTACGGGAAGAGACAATGAAAACTTAACCCCTTCATTACTAAGACGCATTTTTTACCATGATATTTGGGTATGATTAGACGATTTTATTTGCGTTAGGAAGGGTCTAAGATTAATGGCCACAGTCTTTACTATTCTAATCCCAGTATATGTTTCTGAAGTTGTATTAGATCGCCAAATAGTAAATAGAATGAATATGAAAACGCGTCCTGGTGCTGAAGAGATATATCTACAGAAGGGATAGCAATTAAACGCTGTCGTAACCCGAGGGAAAAAACAAAACAAAACATGAAACACACACACACACACACACACACACACACACACACAAAGAAAAGAAAAGAATATACGAGAACAAGAATGAATAAAGAAAAACAAAAGTACAATACAAGAAAGAACATTAATACCAAACAAAGGAAGAAAGATGGAAGGAATAGACAAAGGAGGAAGGAATAAAAGATACAGGAAAGAAAAGAATAAAGGAGAGAAGAAAAGGGGAACTATAAGAAAGAAAGAAGGAAAAACGGTTGACGAAAGAAATGAAAGAGGAAGGAAGGTAGAAAGAAAAAAAGGGAATAGACTGACAGATAAAATTATATAGTTACCATAGAGAGAGAGAGAGAGAGAGAGAGAGAGAGAGAGAGAGAGAGAGCCATAAAGGTCAATCATTTTTGCCACACGCTGAGACTCATTTGTTGTGGCGCCAGGAGAAGAAGAAGGAGGAGGAGGAAGAAGAAGAGGAGGAGGAGGAGGAGGAGGAGGAGGAGGAGGAGGAGGAGGAGGAAGGTTGTCATCGCGATTGAGAAGGAGGTGATAGAACATGAGGAGGACGAGAAGAAGGAGATGATAGAAGAAAGGATAAGAAGAGAGAGAGAGAGAGAGAGAGAGAGAGAAAGTATACTCTTACATAGCAAATACTTCTGACAATTGGTTAATTTTCCCTTCCATTATATTTTCCACCACCACCACCACCACCACCACTACCAACCACCACCACCACCACCAACAACAACAATGACAACTAACAAACAGATAAACAAACGGAGCATTTTCTATAGTAGGACAAAATTACAAATCGAGGCAGAGCAAACAAACAACAACAACAAACGGACAAAAAAATAAACAAATAGATAAACGAAGTCAAAGTAATGAGACCATGGAAGATAAATTTAAAAGCTTTATTTATTTACACTCCTTTTTTTAATCACACTCCGATTGATAAATTGCGAAGATACGCGTGACGCACACACACACACACACACACACACACACACACACACTCTCTCTCTCTCTCTCTCTCTCTCTCTCTCTCTCATATTCCTAGGAGGAGGTGGTGAAGGAGGAAGAGGACAAGGAAGAGGACGAAAAGGGGAAGGAAAGGAGGAGGAGGAGGAGGAGGAGGAGAAGGTGGATGGGGAGGAAGAGGGTACTGTACTCATGAAGAAGGCCCATAGGGGAGGGGTTCACGGGGTACAGAGAGAGAGAGAGAGAGAGAGAGAGAGAGAGAGAGAGAGAGAGAGAGAGAGAGAGGGAGATTATAACTACCCTTTTTTTCCATCTATGTCAGAATCTTTTTTGTTCTTCTGTCTTGAGGAGCGATATAATTAATGGCGCCTTAATTATTTCCCTATTAAACTGTAAATAAATTGGTTGGACAGGAGAAATGGGTTGGCGTAGTTTTTGTTTGTTGTTTTGGTGTGTGTGTGTGTGTGTGTGTGTGTGTGTGTGTGTGTGTGTGTGTTGGGTAGATGGGTGGGTGGGGAGGATGGGTGGTCAAGTGGGGTGTATATTTAGCTAACAAGGGAAAATGAAAGTGCTTCATTTACATCATCTTGACACTTATAGCATTTACTTTCATTACATACAGACTTAAGTACTCATTCTTGACTTATGAAGGAAGGCAAGAGTTATACACACATACATACATACATACATACAATAGATCTGATTATAACTCAATTCTTTGCTCTACGGAATCAAAAGTTGAAGTCATTCAGGTATTTCTACAATGTTACGTGGAATGACCTTGAACTTAGAACCGTGCGAGAATGCTGAAGATAACACTGTACTTTTCTCTCCGTTGCAGGGTGTTGGTGCATCACAGGCGGCTCTTGGTACTAAGGGAGTCGGGAGGGAGTGTGTGTCAATGGGACGGCAAAAGAGGGCGTGTGTCCAGTGTCCCTTCTAGTAAGCACGCGTGTTGTATTGTGTGGGGCATCAAGGAGGTTAGTAGGAAGCGACTCGGGCAGCGGACAGTGAGAGTCTGTGTGTGTGTGTGTGTGTGTGTGTGTGTGTGTAGATGCTACCCTCACCGCCCCCCTCTCTCCTCCTCCATACCCGAGAGGCCCGCGGCGGCAGTGGAAGACGGGAGGGAGGGTGCATGCCGTGTGGCCAGTCGACTCGTGACCTCTGAAGGGTGTGCCGAGGCGTGCTGCTGCCGCGCCCACACACCCCCGCACGCCTGCCGCCCATGCCCCTTCTTGGCTGCCTGCCTGCACCTCCTGCCGTGATCGGTGCCGAGCGTTCTGAGTGCTGAGTGGACATGGCCTGCTGACGAGGCTGTGCGCGCGGGAAGTCAGTTATTTTTTCGCATTCAAATCGCGGTGAGGGTTCTAGTAGATGCTAAGCTTGGTGCGGCGATGCAGGCCGTGATGTAGCACCGACGCGGGCCCACAAGAGTACTGTTGTGAAGAGATCGTGACCTGTAGAGAGAGACACCGCTGGGACGCGCGCGGAGACGATGACGGGCGTGACACCCCCACTGAGACCGTGCGTGAGGGGAGCAGCGAGGCGCCCTGTGGTGATCTTCGTATTAGCCTGTGTCCTGGTAACTCTGCCCGCCCTTAACGCCGTGAACTACAAGAATGATCGCTTCAATGAGTTCCTTAACTACGGGAAGAAAGTTGTCAAGCCCGGGGAGGAGATTGGCAATGAAATTATCAAGTCCAAGGTGGAGGTGCTCGGGGAACTCTTCAAGCAGCACGTGCACGGCCTTCGTCAGGTTAGTCTTGCACGTGTTCTTAATCTTTAACCCGTTCAGATCTACATGTAGCATCCAAGCTTCTATAAATCACGTAACAGTTAGTCATAATAGTGAAGATACATTAGTGATGAATGAGGGAAAGTATCACTCTTATAACCCTTTCTGTACTGAGACGCATTTTTACCTTGATTCTTTTTATATGATTTGACGATTTCATTTGCGTTAGAAAGGGTCCATGGAGGTCAAAAGATTAATGGCCAGTCTTTTGCTATTCTAATCTCAACAAATGTTTCTAAAGCTGTATAAAATCGCCAAATAGTAACCAGAAAGAATATGAAAATGCGTCCTGGTACTGAAGAGATTAATTTGTTCAACTCTTCTTACAACGTCAAATATAATGAAATGGACACCGTAGTAACGAAAGTGTGAATTATTAATGATGACAATTACATCTCTTTACTTTTCTACGTACCTTTGTAATGTCTTCTTCACCTTTTGTTTATTCATCTCAACTTTTCAATTGTGAATGACATAATTGTTGTTTATATCATACCAACGGATTTCTTTTCTCTCTCTCTGGGTTATAAGAATTGTATACCCTATTGTTTGTATTTCCTGGTCTTCGTCTGCAGGTTTGTTTATTTCTCTCTTTGTATACCCTCGTGGCAGAAGGAGGAAGAGGAGGAGGAGGAGGAGGAGGAGGCAGAAACAAAGGTGGAGTAGAATAGGAGGATAAAGATAAGGATGTGAATGAGGTAAAGGAGAGAGAGGAGATGGTAACGAGAGAAGAATTCGGGGAAAGGAGATACAAGTAGGAGGAAGAGGAAAAGGAAAGGGCGGAGAAGGAGGAAGAGGAGGGGATGGAGGAGGAGGAAAAATAATAATAAAAAAAGAAAACAAAGGAAATGGTTTCGTTGTATCAGAGAATAAAGACAATGACACACACACACACACACACACACACACACACACACACACACACACACACAGGTGCATTGTGTCACCTTTGAGGATGCATTGGTTACAGATACAAAGGTGCATGGTCACGTGTAGTAGTAGTAGTAGTAG
>NC_059282.1:5724769-5779023 GCF_017591435.1 Portunus trituberculatus
AATCTAGCCTAACCAAACCCTGACCTACGCTAACCTTAACCTAAGCTAACCTAACTTAACCTAACCTAACCTAACCTAACCTAACAACAAAAATGTAAACAGGAAGAAAGCAAAAATCATAATCAGATGTACTTTTCTTTTTTTTCGTGTAGGTTTTATAAAAGTTGATCATATTCTCTCTCTCTCTCTCTCTCTCTCTCTCTCTCTCTCTCTCTCTCTCTCTCTCTCTCTCATTTGAGGGGTAAATCTTAAAATCTTGCACATAAATATTCTCACTAATCTCCTCCTCCTCCTCCTCCTCCTCCTCCTCCTCCTCCTTTTCTCCTCTTACTCTTCCCCCTCCTCCTCCTCCTCTTCTTCTTCTTCTTCTTCTTCTTCCCCTCCTCCATCATATTTATTCTTTTCTTCTACATATTTGCCTTTTCGTATAAATGATTCTACCTTTCCTGCGTTTTTCTTTCATTAATTTCATCAGCCTCTTTGCTCCTCCTCCTCCTCCTCCTCCTCCTCCTCCTCCTCCTCCTCCTCCTCCTCCTCCTCCTCTTCCTCTTCCTCCTTCAAACCTTCACCCTGATTTACTTCACGTCTCTGAGTTTAATTAAGAACATTTGGGGGAAAAAGAGTGGTCGCTTGTTCCCTTCTTGCCCCAACAACAGTGACCTCAGGAACCATATGACGCTCACGCCCACCTCTCTCTCTCTCTCTCTCTCTCTCTCTCTCTCTCTCTCTCTCTCTCTCTCTCTCTCTCTCTCTCTCTCTCTCTCTCTCTCTCTCTTATTACTGCTTACTGCACGAGCTGTCTATATCAATTTGCGTTTTCATGTTGCTTGCCCTCTCTCTCTCTCTCTCTCTCTCTCTCTCTCTCTCTCTCTCTCTCTCTCTATGAGGTAACCTTCATATATAAATTTTTTATTCGTGTTATGAGAGAGAGAGAGAGAGAGAGAGAGAGAGAGAGAGAGAGAGAGAGAGAGAGAGAGAGAGAGAATAAGTAGACATTGTTAACATTATCTACATACGTTTTCACTCGTTGGATAAGTTGTCAAAATAGGAGAAGGAGAAGGAGGAGGAGGAGGAAGAAACGAAAAAGAGGCGAAATAATAATAATAATAATAATAATAATAATAATAATAATAATAGTAAACAATGACAAAGAAATATATCAAGAAGCAAAAAATAAGAAAAAAAAAACAATTAATTATACCGTTAAAACAAAGCCAGTAATTATATAGTATTTTTCCCCTTGCTTAGATAACATTAACACAAAGGAACACAAAGAAAGAGAGAGAGAGAGAGAGAGAGAGAGAGAGAGAGAGAGAGAGAGAGAGAGAAACATACTTTTAACTTTTTAGAAGACTGGGTGGGAAAGAACGAAGGAGAGGAAGATGGTAGACTTGTAAATGAGAGACAGACAGACAAAACAACAAACTACCCCTCGTCTTCTTAAGGCCATCAGAAGGCAGGCAGGAGGAAGATGGAGAGGGGAGGGGAGAAGACAGGGGGACAAATGGGGGGAGGGGTAAGAGTCAGGAGGGATCGGTGGGCTCAGGTTACATGAGTTTAAAAGGGGAGTTAAGGAATCGCCAGTTTTGTGGATGGGCCCGTCTCTCTCTCTCTCTCTCTCTCTCTCTCTGGTGAGGACCGCAAGATTTGTTGTGGCCTGTGTATCTATGTACTAACTCTATATATCTTTTCATCTTCACCTCGTCCTAGTCCTCGTCCTCGTCCTCCTCGTCCAAGATCTATATACACCTAGACCTTGTCCTCGTCCTCCTCCTCCTCCATCTTCTTTCTCCTCCTCCTCCTCCTCCTCCTCCTCCTCTTATTATATTATGTATCACCAGTAATCATTACCAAGGTGAGCGTCTTATGTATTATCAACACAGTAAGTCACACATAAAGAATATCACTTCTCTACCAACAGAAACACTTACGGCAGTCTTTTTTGCTTATATTGGCCACTGACGTAAATGTATCTAAGCTGAAGAAGGGGGTGAATGAGTCTCCTTAACTCCAATGCGGGCACTCACAGTTATCCTTGCGCTCCTGACATGCACGTGTTGTCTGTCTCCTCTTCTACGTGACCACGACGGCTGCACGCTTCCCTCGCGAGACCCCATGCGGGCACTCGGTAATAAGCTCTTGATACCTCGCTTGAATGAAAAGGATACGCTCTCTTCTTTGGCCATGTTCTCATCTCTTGCTCAAATTCATGATCTCTGCTCTTTACTGCAGCAGCAGCAGCAGTAGTAGTAGTAATAGTAATAGTAGTAGTAGTTATCATTCACATCTCTCGACATTGTGGTATTAAAAAAGAGGTGCAAAACCCTCTGTTTGGCATAAGATTTCATTGCAGCAGTGAAAAAATAAAACTAACATTAGCAATTAGACACCATAATCATGAGAGACACGGACGCACGCAGAAGGAGGAGGAAGAGGGAGGAAGAACAACGTAGAAGACCCGACACTTGACACTTCACGTAGGAATAAACGCTGCCAAACAAAATGACAAAATCCCATCTGAGAGAGTAAGGAAACCATTATGAAAGAAGAGAGTTGTGAGGAGTGCCAGCGGCGCCTCCATGCAGTCACCGCTCCGCCCGCCAACACTAAACAGATGTGTCAGCCGCACTAGACCCACGCAGCACATCCATCCATCACTCTGCTCTTATCTTGCCGCCTCTCATAGCCTGCTCTGAGTACTGTCTATGATGCGGATGGGAAGAAGGAACTTTCGTGTGTGTGTGTGTGTGTGTGTGTTTAACCTATTAGTAATGTTTTGGTTGCATTTTTACAGGACTGAGTCAAGCTCGTTATGACCTTTGTTTTATATTAGTATTCTGTGTATGTTTGCGTGTACTAGGGAAGAAGCAATACAATGTTTTCTACGTAGAGAGAGAGAGAGAGAGAGAGAGAGAGAGGCGAAACTTCGAAAGCTCATTTTACCTTCGCTCTTGACAAAATAGCTCTCACCCCTCTCTCTCTCTCTCTCTCTCTCTCCAATGCAGTATCCATCCATTCACTTATCTATTTATCTATCAGTCAGTCAGTCTATCTATCCATCTATATATCTATCTATTTATCTATATCTATCTATCTATTGATGTATGTATCTATTATCTCAACCCTCAGTATCCCAATCAACGCATTGAACTCGTCTTCTTGGTGGATGCCTCGGCTTCAGTTGGGGCGGAAAACTTCTTCAATGAGATCAAGTTCGTCAAAAAACTCTTAGCGGACTTCGCCGTCTCCTATAACCAGACGAGGGTGGCTGTCATCACCTTCTCCAGCAAACACAAGGTGAGGAAAAGTGTAATTCTCCTTTCTTTCCTTCCTACTCCTATCTTTCTACTAATCCTCGGCGCGGACGTCATTGTTTTTCTTCCTCTCGCTTTCTACCTCTTCGTGAATGTCAGTATTTTCTTTGTCGTTTCTTCCCTTTCTTTCCCATAGTTCTCCATTCTTTTCCTTCGTGTTACTTCAGAAGGAAATAGTGTCACTCTCACTTTTGTCATCCTCTTTAATTTACGTTTTTTTCCTTCCCACCACACTCTTCTTGTCTACCCTTGAAGTGCTTTAATTCTTATCTTTTACTTCGTCTTATTCCCACTTTCCAGCTTCTAACTCTCCCTAGTTGACCTCTCTCCCTCCCTCCCTTTCTCTCTACCACCTGTAACCTACTCACCTATCCTTATCACGCAGGTAATTCGTCATATTGACCACGTGACTCAGGCCTCAGAACAAAACCACAAATGTTCACTGATGGAGAGGGAGCTTCCGAGGATCAGATACTCCGGGGGCGGCACCTACACCCTTGGGGCACTCCTTGAGGCTCAGGTTATTATTATTATTATTATTATTATTATTATTATTATTATTATTGTTGTTGTTACTATTATTATTATTATTATTATTATTATTATTATTATTGTTGTTGTTACTATTATTATTAGTATTGTTGTTATTATTATTGTTATTATTATTAGCTGTTCATAATAACTGTTTTTATCATATACTGATGATTAGCTTGATTCTGAAGTTTTCTCGTCAGTAATGTAGAAATTATATTAATTTTTTTTATTTATTTTTTGTTACTTGAATCGTAGAATCATTCTTAAAACCTGTATAACTTCAACTAGACCTCTTGAATATAATGGAGGTACAGCTCAGTGTTACACAATATGGTAATTTGATGTCATCCTTCCCATAATCACATAGCACTTTATAGCAACATTAGTACTTTTGTAACTTATAAAAGACATCATTAACTTCCTCTTTTAACAATTCATGTGCGTTAAATGTTAGTAAAGAATAACCACCATTGTAAAATGATTAATCTGATCAATCAATTTACTCTCTCCAGAGCATCATTGCCCTTGCCAGACCTGATGCTATGAAGGCAGTCTTCTTGGTGACTGATGGCTACAGTAATGGTGGGGACCCCAGGCCTGCTGCTGCCTTCCTGCAAGCCAGAGGGGTCCGGATATTTACGTTTGGCATCCGGAATGGCAATGTCAAGGTGAGAAATAGAGCAAGTGTGTGTGTAAAGAGGAAGGGAAAGGTGTGTATGTATACCTAACGAGCTATGGTTATTTAGCTGAATTTTATACATTCATCTTCAGTTTAATTCTAATTTTCATTTTTAGATATGGTAGTATTTGATACTGATAATGTTAGTTGCAAAACTGGCTTTGCACATTTCCTCAAGAAATAAGATGTGTTATACAAACATAAACACAAAAAAGAGGATCAGTTGCTAACAGTAAGCTGTCAGAGGACAATCTTAGCAAGTTAACCATTCTGCCTCAAAGTGATATGATTTTCTCACTTGTCAGGAGCTTTATGACATGGCCTCTGTCCCGAAGGAGGAACACTCATACATCCTTGATTCCTTTGAGGAATTTGAGGCATTAGCAAGGAGAGCACTGCATAAGGGTATGACATCATGTTTTGTTGCTCTATATGTTTTCTTCTGTCTAATCCCTTCCTTTGAATATGTTGTAGTTTCTCCTTCATTGTATTCCCAATGTTTCTTCTCTTTCCCCATCTTTTATTGATTTATCTAGCTATCTGTAATTTACTTCAAATAATTTATCCTTTATCTCTCCTTCCTGAAAATGGTGAAAAAAAAAGAATGTTTTATCCATCTCTAAGTTAATTATATAGTGTAGTATATATGTATTACTTGGATTCTTTCTGCCTAGATCTGCACAGCGGTGTATACATGGAGCAGGACAGACGTGCATGCCTCAAGCTGTGCCAGGGTGGAGAGCTGAACAACTGTTGTGACATCTATGCTTCTTGTACCTGTGGCACTCACACGGGCCACTATGCCTGTGCCTGCCGTGAGGGCTACTATGGCACAGGTCTGCGTGGTGACTGCAGGGGTGAGTGTGTTGGCTTTTATTGCCTCATGATTGCTTGTGATTCTTAAGCCTGATTGTTGGACACTGCTCATCCACCTCTGGAATGGAAGATGAAATAATAATGATGGTGAGGAATGTGAATGTATATGTATTCAAATATTTTTGTTTTATTCACCACTACTATTGATATGCACCCACAGCATGTCCAGCTGGCACGTACAAGAACACACAGACCCCTGGGGATGTGTCCACCTGCCTGCCGTGTCCAGACCCCAATATGCTGAGCTCCTCAGGGTCCACCTCTCGCCACCAGTGCTACTGTAAACGTGGCTACACTCAGATTGGAATGAAGTGCACCAGTGAGTAAAACTATTTAGACATTGCAATGGGCAGTATAAAGATGATTTTACTATTATGGACAATGAAGCAACAATAGAAGGTGGAAATATTTAGTCATGATTGTTTCAGCTTTCCATGTTTAGTAAAATGGTTGAATTCATATTATGAGTATAATTATGGAAGATACCTCTGACAGCCAAAGGAGTGTTCAAAATCTACTTACTCCATTACCAGTGATGCAGTGCCCAGTACTCAAGCCACCTCAGAATGGATATTTTGTGCGCAAGACATGTGGCAATGTGGTGAATGCAGCTTGTGGCATCCGCTGCAAATCTGGCTACACACTGCAGGGCTCCTCCATCAGGCTGTGTGGCGAGGATGGGGTCTGGAGCGGTGGTGATGCACATTGTGTCAGTCAGTATCAACAATGCTTCTGTTTTTTTTTTTTTTTTTTTTTTTTACTGCAATAGTATATGTTGATATGTTGTTATATCATTCCCTGAAACCCATGGAGGCTATCAATTGATTATCTCAGTGTTAATGATAATTTTAATTTATTGAACAGTGAAATCATGCCAGGAGCTCCATGCCCCTGCCAATGGGACTGTGCAGTGCTCCCAGGACCAGCCCACCATAGACACTGAGTGCACCTTTGCTTGTGATCCCGGGTTCCAGCTGGTGGGCTCACAGGTCAGGACTTGCTTGCCAGTAGCTATGTGGGACGGCATCCCTGCCTATTGCAAACGTAAGGCAACAAGTTTTACAGTTTTTCATGTAGTATCAATATTTTGGCATAATTAGAAGTCTGACAGTTGTATGGTCTATCATGATATGATTACACAAGGGACAAGAAACTGATTGAGAATTTTGTTTTAATTTATTTATTCATGTCAGCATAATTTTGTGATATTTTTTATCCTTGAATTTGGAAATCCTCTTCACAGACAAGGATTTACATTCTACACATACTCATTGTGCCCATGATAAAAAAAAACTCCTATTCCACAGCAATCTTCTGTCCCAGCCTGCCACCTCTTCATCATGGGAGAGTCAGCCCAGCCTCCTGCTCATCCCCCAGACCCAAGTATGGCATCAACTGTGAATACACATGTAACCCAGGCCACCAGTTGACTGGGCCAAGGAGTACCAGTTGTGTCAGCCTTGGTGTATGGTCTGCTAGGGGCAAGACCACCAGATGTGTTGGTGAGTTGTGTGACCTTGGTGATTCAGCTGTGAAGTGTTTGATGAAGACTTTAATTAGTTTTTTCTACCATTCTACCATTAGTTAGTTAGTTCATCAGTCATTTAGTAGTTGATGGTTCCATTTACATATAGTAGGAGTGCTTTTACTATTTGCTGAAAGTTTCTGTGCATTTCCTAGACATTGTTGTGTAATTAATTACTTGTTCCTTTTATCCCCTCCTGAGATGTGACCCCGCCTGTCATCCAGTGTCCTGCCAACAAAACGGTGGCCACAGAGCCCCATGAGAGCTATGCCTTGGTCCGCTGGGATGGCCCACACATCACAGGTGTGTCACTTGTATTACTGAAATAGCATGTACTAGTAAGTGGTTTGTCTAGAAGGTTTTTAGAATAATGATATGGATCTTTGGAGGATAGGAGATAGTATTTGGAGTGAAAAAAAAAAAAATTATGATATGGTGTAGTATGAATCTTGGAGTGGCTTCTGATGGATGAATATTGTGTTGTGTAAATAAATCCCTTTCCACTAAGGACTAATAAAGCATAGAGTGTGAATGGTGTGTGTATGGATGTATGGTGCTTTGTCTGGCCTAGTATGTAGATAGATAAATAGATAAATAAGGTGTTTGGTCCTGGTGTTTGAGTTACTGTACCTAACACCTCCATATTAAGAGTTCATTCCCAATCAGAAGTGCCTCTTATGGTACGGAATTTACTCTATAGCACATTTGTTTATCTCTCAGACAACGCAGGGGATCAGTATGTGGGAGTGGCGTCCATTCCTGTGACCACCCAGCCCATGAAGCTCTCCATTGGAACACACACAATCACTTACCTGGCCAAGGACAAGATGGGCAACAGAGCCTCATGCAAGTTCTCCATCACAGTTTTGGGTGAGGGAGGATGCATTGTGTGGGATCATGACTACTGGTTTGGTTCATATGAGACCGGAGAGATTGGTAGCATTGTACTGTTGGCCTGTTTGTTTCATAGTCTCCCTCTTGGTCTTAAACTCTAACTACAGTAGATTTTTTATGTTGTGTAATTTATTTCACAAGTGATAATGCAGCAATTTAATGAAAAAGAAGCTCTTATCATTAACTCAATAACTAAGGTTCTCTCTCTCTCTCTCTCTCTCTCTCTCTCTCTCTCTCTCTCTCTCTCTCTCTCTCTCTCTCTCTCTCTCTCTCTCTCTCTCTCTCTCTCTCTCTCTCTCTCTCTCTCTCTCTCTCTCTCTCTCTCTCTCTCTCTCTCTCTCTCTCTCTCTCTCTCTCTCTCTCTCTCTCTCTCTCTCTCTCTCTCTCTCTCTCTCTCTCCTTGTGGCTGGGAAGATGAGGAGGCCCCAAGGGTGGACTGGTGTGAGTCACCACCCATCTTCCTTTCCCATGAAGAGGATGTTGATGTGTATTGGGAGGAGCCAATCTTCTCAGACAATTCAGGCAAGGAGGTCCAGGTAAGGGGAGACAAATTGCTCTTGAAATATAGTATAGTAGCTACATGTGCTTCTCTTTCATTTCTTCCCTTGCTTAGATCACTTCCTTGTGTACTGTTGAATTCAGCATGTAATTAAGAATGAGATATGTGATTGTAACCTTTCCACTTCAGGTTACTAGGTCGTTAGACCCAGGACGGTTCCCTCAAGGTGACACGCTGGTGGAGTACCTGGCTGTGGATGAGGCAGGAAACACAGCTGTATGCAACATCACCATCACTGTGCAGAGTAAGTAACAGTAACTCCCCTCTTGCAGGAGTGATATTCAAAAGAGTCAGTTTCTTGTTAATATAAACCAACCCTGCTTTGTGCTGAGTCGGTAGTTCTTATGCAACTGGTAGCTTGTCAACCTCATTTTATTCATCAGTTCTGAGTAGGGCATGAAAATCTCAATTCAGATTTTTAAAATCTTGAACCCTATTTATCAAATAATAAGAAGATAAGAGTTGATGCTTTTCTTCCCTTCACAGAGCATGCCTGCCAACTGCCAGTAGATCCCATCAATGGTGCTGCCAACTGTACTGAGAACCCGTCTGCCATCTTCTGCACCCTCACATGTTATGATGGCTATGCCTTTGCCATGAGGCCACAGCAGGATTACTTCTGTGCCTATGATGGTGTTTGGCTCCCAGATGACAACCCAATTCCATTCCCAGACTGTTCAGGTAGATTAGAAAGAATAAATATCTCTCCATTTAATGATTTATAAGAAGATATTTAAGGATCTATTTAGTTAACACAAGGAGAAATTAAACACAATCCAAAAGCAGACATTGTGGCTGGTGTGGAAATGTAATGAAAAGTGGTATTATAGTGACAGAAGGGTTTTGACGTGATTTCTCCTTCAGTGACGTCAGTGTCAAACAGCATTGCTCAGGAAGGAGAACTAGCACTGGAGGATGATGGCTCTGTGTGTGATGACATCTTCCTTATGGGACAGGTGAGAGAGAGAGAGAGAGAGAGAGAGAGAGAGAGAGAGAGAGAGAGAGAGAGAGAGAGAGAGAGAGAGAGAGAGAGAGAGAGAGAGAGAGAGAGAGAGAGAGAGAGAGAGCAAAACCAGAGTCTATATTTAATAACACCAAAAGACAATGAAACACTCTATTAGCATAAAGAAAAACTTCCCTTCTAGGTGGAGAACCAGCTGGAACAGAGACTAGAGGAGGCCCTGAACTCAATGTGCAATGAGGATGTGGTGTGTGAGGTGGCAGCAGTGGAGGCAGTGTGTGAAGAAATTCTATCTGAGGCAGAAGAAGAATTCAACTCAGTTGACTTCTTCAGGAGAAAACGGTCCATTCCCATACCTTTTGTCCTTGACGAATCCCTGGAGCCTGGCTGGAAGTACTGGATCCGAGACAGTGCCAATACTCAGGTCAAGAGGGTCAGAAGAGGAGCTCTGGAATTCATCAACCGTGAGGACCTGGAAGTCTTAACACGACACAAGAGACAGTTTGGATTCTCGCTGGACCACATTTTCCTTGGTGAAGGTCAGACCACCACCACTCCCTCTCCCATGGTGCAGGAGACTGACAGCAACAAGATTGGTCCGCTCATTGATATTGTGTCGCGGTCTATGGGGTCTGATATTGGTTCAGTCCAGTTTGCCTCCTTCCTGGCTAACCTCAAGGCACAGAATGGTGCATTCTCCTCTGAGGACTTCCTGACAGCCTTTTCTGAGAAATTTGGTGAACAGAAACTTAGAGCCTTGCAAGAGCTGGCTGGAGGAAAGTTTGGAGTTACTAGTTTCTCGACAAATTCCTCTTCCTCCTTCTCTTCCTCCTTTTCTTCCTCCTCTTCTTCTATCACAAGTAGCCAGAGTGTGGAGTCTGGTTCCCCTGATGATCTCCAGCAGCTTCCAAGTATTACAAAAAAGGCCTTCAAGCTGCAGTTCAAAGTACAAGGTTTGTGTACACTGTATCAGATTGTTTTACTAAGAAGCATTGTTTCATTGTCATGTTGAGAGGTATTTGTGCAGGATTGTCCAGTCAGTTACTTCAAACCTCACTTTATCATAAAAAGTAGTTTTCCTTTCTGCATTTGTTTGAATTTTTCAGATCTGGTGAGTGACAAAAGATTTCCTCAGTTGATATACAATAATCTCCTTAAGGTCATGGGTCAGGGGCTTCCAACCAGCTTCAGGAGGCCCTTGGAGAGCTACTGCAGGCTGCTGAGTCAGGACAGCTCGACCTGGACTATGGAGAGCAGCAGTTACGTGTGGCAGTGATCCGTCTGAGGGAAGACATAGAATATGTGTGTGAGGCTGGCAGTATTCCAAGAGAAGGGGGCAGGTGTGGTAAGTCTTGACATCTCAGTACTGGCTGTAGTATTGGTTGTCCTCCTGTCCTCACATCTTCCTTTAACTTTGTTTTAACATCGTATTATCTTTATTGCTTAAGATTACCAAACTGCTCAGCTTTTTTATGTAAATCGGATAAGTAAAAACTGAATTGAGCTTGTGACCTGGTAATCACTGGTCTGTTGCTTTTAGCCTCTGGGTATTCCCAGTAATGGAAATCAGTCTCTGCAATAATGTCTCATTTCTTGGATAATCAGTCAGTCAATAACAGTGTATTTATAATCAAAGGAAATGCTATCATGGTTTACCCTGCAGGCGGTCAAGCTTTAGGAATATTCTAAGTGTGCTCTTTTGTTCTCTCCTCCAAGTGAAGTGTCCTGTGGGAACCTTCTTCAATGTCATCTTGCGGGAGTGCCAGCCATGTCCCCAGGGATCCTTCCAGCCAGAGGAAGGCCAGGTGTCTTGCCTTGTGTGTCCTGCCAACACTTCCACCAAGGCCAGCAATGCCAAGAGTGGTGCTGATTGCAAAGGTTTGGGAGCACTTCTTTGTTTTATGGCAAAGCTGCCTTCTTTGTAGTTTTCACTGTAAATACGAGTATCTAAGTATTTAGTAGCATTTTATTGCAGCTATTTTACAATAGCCAAACCTTCATTTTTGGTGATTTACATCCTATTCACCCATTTTTTGCAGCTCATTGTTTGCCTGGAACATTTTCTGAGGATGGCCTTGAGCCGTGCACCACCTGTGAGTTAGGCCAGTACCAGGATGAATACTCCTCACTCTCCTGTGCCAGCTGTCCCCATGGCACCACCACCTGGCGCCGTGGCACCTGGGTCATTGACGAGTGTCGCCGTGAGTCTCATTCATTGGGAAATTTATGCTTGGATGGGAATAATAATCCACATGAAGAATAGTTCAATAAGTAATAAGACACATGTATGGAATGAAATGATTTTATAGTTTTAGTATTCTTAAATATAATGTATTCTTATATGCAATTTTTTCAGAATTTATTCTATGTAGTGTAATATGGTTTAGTAAATCAAATAGTAATTTATCTCTCATTTACTTGAAATATTAATGCAATTCAAGATTACATGTTTTACATGTACTGTACAATAAATAGTAATAAATTGTTGTATTGCAGCGATGTGCCTTCCTGGGCAGGTATCAAACACAGGGCTGGAACCTTGCTACCATTGTCCCCGTGGGCACTTCCAGGAACAGGAGGGACAGAAGGAGTGTCTCAGGTCAGTGGGAACATGGATAGAACTTGAGATTAGTGAATCGCCTTCTATTTCCTTTTTGTCACCATGTAGTTGACAGTTGCTGCTACTTGGTAAGCAGATGACATAGCAATGACTTCTTGCAGATGTCCAGGAGGAGGCAGCACCCCGGACCGTGGCACTGCCTCCATGTACCAGTGTGATGGAGTGTCCCCAGATGACCAGGTGCTCACTCAATAATCTCTTGACATCACAGCTCTATATTCCTATGAAAGCTTCTCTTTCTCTTGTTAATATCTTTTGACTATTGGTACTATGGTACCTCCTGCTTGATGCATCTGTGTCCCTGCAGGCTGTGTACAACACTCTAGAGACAGTGCCCATCAATGACTGCTTCAGTGAACCCTGCCTTAACTCAGCCACTTGTGTTTCCATGACTTCTGGTTATGCGTGTGAGTGCTCATCCGGCTTCTCAGGTGAGCTGCTCTTCAACACAACTTTTATATAGATATGAAAGGCTGCATGAATAGTGTGGATAAAGTGAAAACTTTCATCTCATTGTTTCTAAGGTACTTTTCCTGTAAGGGGTATGCATATATGGTGCTTTCTGTCCCTTCAGGTGAACAATGCCAGACTGAGGTCAATGAGTGTGAGAGTGAACCGTGCTTGTACAATGGCACCTGCACTGACCAGCTCAACAGCTTCCACTGCAACTGTCTGCCTGGCTTCACAGGGCCTCAGTGTGAGGTAAACATTGATGAGTGTGACTCTGACCCCTGCCAGAATGGTGCTGCTTGTGTTGACCTCATAAATGCCTTCAAGTGTGTCTGTGAGTCAGGATACACAGGTGAGTGAGATCTTATTCTGATAATTTCATCTAGTATTTATTTGGTCTGTGAGAATTTTATAATATAGCTAGCTTGAAGTATGTCTTGATTAAGAGATTGCCAAGACAAAATACTGAAGGCATAGGTCAATTGTAAGTACTTGAGATGTCTGGAGTTAGTGAGGGTATAACCTTTCTTGCAGGTGAGGTGTGTGACATAGACATAGATGAGTGTGCTGCAAATCCCTGTGCTGAGGGTGCCACTTGTCAGGACCTCCTTAATGACTTCACCTGCCTCTGTCCTCCGGGAGATACTGGTCGCTTCTGTGAGACTCACATCAATGAGTGTGAGTCATCGCCTTGCCTCCATGGCTTGTGCCTGGACCAAGTCAATGAGTTCAAGTGAGTAAGGAGCTTAGGACACTAATTTGTTAGTGTATGTGTGTGTGTGTGTGTGTGTGTGTGTGTGTGTGTGTGTGTGTGTGTGTGTGTGTGTGTGTGTGTGTGTGTGTGTGTGTGTGTGTGTGTACCGATCTCTTAATATCACTGTACAGCTCAGAAAGAATAAGATGTTGTAGAGACATTAAAGAAGATATTGCAAAAATGTTTAGGATTTTGCCTTTCCAGGTGTGTGTGTGAACCAGGATACACTGGAACCACCTGTGAAGAGGACATAAATGAGTGTGCCTCTCAGCCATGCCAGAATGGTGCCACATGTCTTGATGAAATCAGTGCATTCTCCTGCACCTGTCCACCTGGGTTCTCTGGTACACTGTGTGAGAATGGTAAGACTTGGAAAATGTTATGGTGTTATTTTATGGAAGATAAGAAGTGAATAGCATCGGTAAATTGCTTAACATTAGTTACTGATACATACAATGTTAAGTAGTGATTCTTTCTTTATTTTCAGAAATCTCCACTGATTTCTTCTTGGAGTTCCCCTCATCTGGCATCCTAGACTATGTGTCTCTGGAAGGCTTCTCACAATCTTTGGACAGTGTGGGTATTTCATGAGATATTTACCTTTCAGTGTTGTGTTGGTGCCAGCATCTGACTTTTGTTTTAACAATGGGCTTGAAAAGTGTATATTTCTTTATTTCTTTTATTTCTGCAGTTTTCTTTGTGTTTATGGATGAAGACTGATGACCTGAACAATTACGGCACACCTTTCAGCTACGCCACAGATTCTCATGATAATGCACTCACTCTCACAGACTACAGTGGGTGAGTGGAGGCTGGCAAAGCTCAATGCTGGTATTTTTTAACAATGACTTTGCAAACAGTGGAAAAGTAACTGTTGAGGTAGTATCATCTTGCTGTATATCAAAGAGATAGTCTAACCATTACTGCATTCTGGCTACAAATTTGTATCCTGTCCAGGTTTGTGCTGTATGTGAATGGTGACAAGCAGATCACTGACGTGCGGATCAATGATGGCTTGTGGCACCATGTATGTGTCACCTGGACTTCAGCTGATGGTGCCTGGATCGTCTACCTTGATGGAATCCTGATTGACAGTGGCACTGGTCTAGCAAATGGCACTTCTATTGAAGGTAGGAGAGAAAGACATTGAAGAATTGCTGATTTTGGTGTATGTATTAATTAGAAAATTACTAATACAAAATAGTAACAACTAAGGTATTAAACATCAGTTGATTTTGATGCGGATAACCACTGAAAAGGCATTAATAACAGGAAAATAGATGATAATAAAAAACACTGAAAGAAAATAAAACTATTATTTTTAGTGTATATAATTATTACAGTCTGGTTTTTTCACTTCATTTAGTTTTTCTTTTGAATAGTCAAATTTTCAAACCTTCAGGGCATGGTGTGCTGGTGCTGGGGCAGGAGCAGGACCAGCGGGGTGGTGGGTACAGCCCCCAGGAGAGCTATGTGGGCCAGCTCACTCATGTCAACTTGTGGGCTGAGGTGCTCCCCTATCACCAGGTCCGCCACATTTTCCACCAATGTGAACGATATGTCGGGTCAGTGGTCGGCTGGCCAGACTTCCAGTGGGGCATCAAGGGCCAGGTTATGGTGAGTGTAAGGCTTGGTGCCAGGTCAGTATTTGGTACCAGGTCAAATATTGAGGTTTTAGTATTGGTGAATTAAATTTTATTCATTCAAGAAAATTACTTGCCATGGTCCTATATTTTCTCTTACAGACTCCAGCACTGTCTACTCATTTCAGGGAAGGCAATCTATGCATTCATTTGTCTCATGCCTAATCTTATAATCATGTCACCAAGTGGTATGACATCCACAGGCTCAAGTGTCAACATTCTGCCGGGGTTGTGGTGTGCCCCGAGTACCTCAGGATGGCACCCTGACTAGAAATGGGACACAGGCAGGAGACATTGCCACAGTCAGCTGCAATGAAGGCTTCAAGCGATACCAAGGTGATAGGGAGCGGACCTGTCTGGTGTATGGCAGCTGGTCGGGGGAAGAGCCAGAGTGCCGAGGTGAGTTGACTTATCACTCATCCTTGTAACCATTTCAAGTTGATAAGAATGTCAAAATATATGGATTTAAAAGATGAATATTTTAAAACAACTAGCATATGGGTTGTAGCTAATAGGTCAGAGTTAAGACACCTTTTATCATTCCACAGCTGTGTCATGTGGCTTCCCTGGACATCTGACCAATGGGTATGTTGAGGGGAGAAGTTACAAGTATGGAGACACTGTTGTGTTTACCTGCAATCCTGGGTTTATGCTTATAGGGGAGGACAGGAGCATTTGTCAAGCTGATGGCAAGTGGAGCAATGAGCTTCCAAAGTGTGACGGTGAGATGCCCCCCCCCCCCAGCAATTTTGATGTATGTCAGATGCAAGATGTACTGACACACTGTAACTACTCTCATACTTCTTATATTCTGCAGCTTCATCCTTCCAAGGAATTTTATTAAGTACTGTATAGCATGTTACTGCAATTAAGAGTTCTTTTTTTATTGTATATATTTATTAAAAAGATACTATTGAATGAAATAATGAGCAAGCTTAAAAAAATACATTTCAATGGTAACATGATAATAATTATAGCCGAAATGGATTTTTATTAATTTTGACTGTCTCACCATTACATAATGATTGCAGTTGATTGATTTATATTATGGCTTTGTGGTACAGTGATCATGTGTCCAAACCTGAGTGCTGGGCCTCATGGGCAGGTTACTACTAGGATTGGGGAATACTTGCCCACCAATGAGATCAAGTTCCAGTGTGAGGAGGGCTATCAGATGGATGGACCCAGCACTCTCGTCTGTGGTGGGGATGGTGAGTGGAATGGTGAGGCCCCACAGTGCCAGTCCAGAACATGTGGTGAGATTCCCAGGTAAGGAACTCTTGGATTCCACATGAATAGCATGTAATATCATGAATTAGTGTTCAGTATGTGTTAGAAACAATGTGATTAGTGTTTCCCGTCACTCACCTGTCTTGCATGTCCTTTCATAAGTGCTAACCAGTGTATCTCTTTGTGACAGTATTTCCCATGGGTACATTGAGGAAGGATGGGCAGAGGTGAGGCCAGGGGAGCAGGTAGTGGTGAGATGTGAGCCAGGCTACAAGTTGAGAGGTGATCCTTTCATTACTTGTCAAGAAGATTCCACTTGGTCCGTCCCGCTGCCCAAGTGTACCGAGCCTAAGTGCCCCAAGCCACCACCAGTTGAGAATGGTTTGGTAAAGGTAAGCTAGTGGCTATTGCCAGTTCACATTGATATCTTTTGATGAGTTTTACATTACATTATACAAGTAAGGATTTAAGGAAAAAGTTTGCATTACCATTAGATATTCTTTTCATATGATTGTAATTTCCACATTGCATGTGCAACAAGACATACATAATATGAAACTATGAAATATCCATGAAACTCTTGCCTATCTGTATGATCACAAGTGTTTTTATAGTTAGTAATGGAAGGCCATATGTGTTTCAGGTACGTGCCTCATGGAGTGAAGATGGGACAACTGGCCAAGCTGCTGTGTACAAGTGCAATCGTGGCTATGAGTTGGTGGGGGCCAAGGCACTCAATTGTGGTGATGATGAGCAGTGGGATGGTCCATGGTCCTCTTGCTTGCCTATGCCATGCCCTACTCCAGAGGTGCCACCCCATGGCATCTTGCCAGAGCGCGATGTGTGGCGGGTTGATGATGTTGCAGAGTACAAGTGCCAGGAGGGCTTCAGCCTCCATGGTGCTGCCTCTCGCACCTGCATCAGTTATGGGTTTGAAGCAGGATGGGGAGGAGATGTCCCTGAGTGTAGAGTCATAAAGTGTCCTCCAGTTCCCAAACCCCAGTATGGAATTGTGTATGTGTCCTATCATCCTCCTCCACCGCCCAGCACTGCCCTATTCAACATCCCTGTAGTTGAATCAGAAGGTCTTGTGCCGAGAAACAAGAGGCAAACCATTTTGTTTCCAGGTGAACAGGAAGACTACCCAGACTTCCCTGAGCCAGCTCAGTCAAATGATCTAGGTCAAGCATATTATGGCCAGACTCATGATCCAGATTATTATGGTCAATCAACTGGTATCTTCAGTCAGTCTTCTGATGGCTTTGGTGAATTTGGGCAATCTTCTGATGGCTTCAGTGAATATGGGCAATACTTTGATGTCAATGACTTAAATCAAGCAGAGGACAGTTTCACCATCAGTAACACTAATGGAGGCTTGACAATTGGCCAGAAGCAGCAGCAGCAGGAAGTGATTGAAGTGTTAGAGAATAATCTTTATGATACTGAGGTGGAGTATGACTGTCAGCCTGGCTACAAGCTCATTGGTGCTCGCCGCCGCCGTTGCACTGAGACTGGGGAGTGGGATGCCCCTGAACCAATCTGCTATGAAGAGTATTGCTCCACACTTCCTGTAGTGCCCAACAGCCACATTGTTTACACTGGCTCGAGCGTAAATAGTCGTGCAGAATACGTATGTAATGAGGGCTACACATTCGAGGGAGATGATTTTGAACTCTTATGCCAGCCTGACAAAACATGGCTAGGGGCCCTGCCAACCTGTCAAGTGATGGACTGTGGCCAGCCTCTGCCAATTGGCAATGGCACTGTAGAAGTGTCATCAACAACATTTGGTTCTGTAGCAGTATATGATTGTTACTTTGGTTTTGTCATTGAAGGGAGCACCGAGCAGTACTGTGATGGCTACGGATTTTGGAATGGAACTCGGCCACGATGTGTGGCAGTTACATGCACAGTGCCACCACTTATAATCAATGGATACATAGCATATGAGGGTAATATGTATGTTGATTCCCAGATTGAGTACGAGTGTCAAGAATGCTATAAACTAAATGGCACTCGCTTCAGAACCTGCACAGTGGATGGTCTCTGGACCCTGGAAGAACCTTCTTGTAACCTTATCTACTGTGAACCCTTGCCAAGTAGCATACCCAATGGCCGAGTGATTGGCAGTGATAACGCCTGTGGATCTCTTGTGGAGTATGAGTGTTCAGCAGGATATGAACTGAAAGGCCGACAGAAAGCAACCTGTTTGGAAAATGAAATGTGGAGTTCTCCTTCTCCAACTTGTGAGAGGGTGAGCTGTGGTGCTCCACCACTCCTGGGTAATGGTAGACTTGTTGGGGAGTCATTCCTCTTCACTGACAAAATCACATATGAGTGTGATGAAGGGCATCTGCTCAGGGGAAGCAGTGTTCGAGTTTGCCAGGCTAATGCCACCTGGTCAGATTCATCAACACGTTGTGACATTTTGAATTGCACTACTCTGGAAGCACCAACTAATGGAGTAGTTTATGTGACTGATGAGTCTTTTGGATCTTATGCAAGTGTGAGGTGCATCCCTGGTTTTCGTGCTGTAGGGGAGACTACCCTTCTGTGTGATGCAACAGGACATTGGAATAAAGACGTGCCTTACTGTGTCCCAGTCAAATGCCCTCCTGCACCCAAGCCATTGCATGCTACATACAACTCAAGTGAAACAGAGTTTACTGCCTTTACGACATTGAGCTATGAGTGTGAGGAAGGCTTCACCACATCCTCTTGGAGCACACTGTTGACCTGTAGCTCTGAAGGTGAGTGGAGTGGAGAAGTAATAGAGTGCAATCCAATTGTATGTGGGGACCCTGGAACATTGCCTCATGGATACATCTCTGGCACTGAATATACATTTGGCAAGGAGGTGAAATTTTCATGCATGGAAGGTTATAGGCTCCTAGGGGCACCTTCAGCTGAGTGCCAGGCTGATGGCACATGGAGCAACTATGCTACATCCTGCCTAAAAGTTACATGTCCTGAACCAGAACAGATTGAGTTTGGCAATCTGGTGGCAGATGATGTTGATGGCTCCTATGGTACCTCAGTGACTTATCATTGCAATGCTGGCTACTTATTAAAGGGTCAATCCAACCGGGTGTGTGGGGCTGATGGTGTATGGATGGGAGGTACACCCACTTGCCAGCCAGTTACTTGTCCTGAACCCGAAGAGGCCTTGCATGCAGCAGTGTCTGGGGATGTTTATGAGTACAGCCACAACATTACCTATACCTGCTATCAGGGTTACTACATGGTTGGAGAAGGTGTGTTGAAGTGTCAAGCTGATGGGACTTGGTCTGGCAGAACTCCTATCTGTGAAATGATCACCTGTCCAGCATTACCTGATATTCCACATGGAAACTGGACCAGGAAGAAGTTCAGTGAATTCCCTATCAAAACTGAGCCACAAGCAGAGGCAGTGGTGAGGAATACATTACCAGCACACAAGAGGGGTAAGAAAGGACAAAGAAGGAGCAAAGAACTTTCCCGTCTTCAAGGTCTCCTGGCAAATCAGGAACAAGAAGCTTTGATATTTGAGTATGGTGAAGAGGTGGAAATTACATGTAACAATGGCTACTCTATGGCCTCCAGTGGCTTACTGGTGTGCACAGAAAATGGATGGAGTGCCGAGATCCCTCAGTGTCATCCAGTATCCTGTCCAATCCCCATAAAGATTCGACAGGGTACTGTGACTGGTAATGACTACTCTTTGGGTGCCACCATCCACTATGAGTGTGATGAAGGCCATGAACTCTTTGGGGTGGCCTCTCGAACTTGCCAAGAAAATAAAGAGTGGACAGACATTGAGCCATATTGTAGAATCACAGAGTGCCCAAGACCGGCTCACCTAGAGAATGGACAGACACTTGGGGACAGCATCACATACCAGTCAGTGCTGAGCTACATGTGTGACTCAGGCTTCAGGCTGGAGGGAGTGGAGACCAGGTGAGACATTCCTTGCATGTGTAGATTGAATATTTGCATGTTTGTAATTTCATGCATTCTGAATAGCATCTTGTCACTTGAGTGTATTGAAAGTTTTGATTAGTTTTTGTTGTCCATGCATGTACATATAGCATTAGTGTTCCTCATGTAAGTGTATCTCCTACAGGACCTGCCAGAGTAATGGGTATTGGAGTGGGGAGCAGCCGGTGTGTGTGGAGCTGTTCTGTGACATACCAGCTGAGGTTCCTCATGCTATTAGGGACATTGTGGACCTCAAGGTATGAGGCAGCTTTGATACTCATGGACAGATGAAATTTTACCATTATAGCAATTGTTTGTAGCCATGTCATAATATATCTTTTTGCTATGTTCACTCATTTTGATGAATGTGCCTTGCCTTTCCAAATTTCTTTTTTGTTTTTCTACAAAAAATGGAAGAACTCAAGTTGTTTGAATCAACAAGGGAAAAGGACAACAAAAAAATTATGTTGCTTTTGGTGGTTTCTCTTGTTTTTTTCTAAATGCAAGTTCCTTCCATGCATCTGGTGTATTAATTCAATCCTTCACTGCAGGTTGGAGGCACAGTGCGCTATGACTGTGTTGAGGGATACCACATGCAGGGCCAGGCTGTTCTCAACTGTGTGCAGGAAGGACGCTGGGATGCCATACACCCTCGCTGCATCCAAGTTGACTGTGGGCCACCACCCTTGGGAGACAATGTGGTGGTGGAAGGCAACAGCACCACCTATGGATCCCAGGTTGTGCTTCTGTGCCTGTAGGATAAGTTTTGACTAAGGATTGTGTTTCAAAATGCTTCTGAATTTTATCTTTGATTTATTGTAAACAAACATTAATGGAAGTTGAGTAGCAAGTGCTCACCTTGTGTGTACTTCCTCTTGTTGACAGCCCACTTTTCTGACAAAGATTAAAGATTGAGGAAAGAAGCTAAACACAGTCGAAGTAACTACTCACCATAGGTATCCCTTCCCCCCTCAGGTAACATTCCAGTGTGAGCGAGGCTATCGTCTGGAAGGGCCAGAATGGAGTACCTGCGTACAGTCTGGAAGATGGACGGCTAATGCACCTATGTGTGAGCCTGTCCTGTGCCCTGATCCTGCATCTATTCCAAATGGATACCTTGTGGAGGAAGGTGAGAATGTTGTAACTCTGGCATGTCAGTAAACATATATCATCTGTAGGGTTCTCTTATAGAATCTAAAAGCTATACATCAGAAAATTACCATTGTGATTTTAAGTGATTCTCTTTGTTCAGAAGAGACTGCTGTAGAAGAGAAAGTTGAGCAAGATGTGGATGATGAAGTTGAAACCTTTAGTTTGTTCCCACAACAACATCGGGAACCAAAGAACAAGAAAAAAGGCAAAAAGGGTAAAAAAAAGAAGAACAAGAAGCTAAGTAGGATGGTGCAAAAAGGTAAGAACAGCCAGTGTACGTCAAGGGTGTGGATAAGGTTTTTAGGTTATGATATGCTTGTTTAATAATAATAATAATAATAATAATATACGGTTTATTAATTTGGCAGTGCCACAACAAGTTTACACTGAAAATGTACAGGGGGGGGACATTAAAACAATGAAATCCTTAACCTTTATTGACTTATTATATGATATTTTTGTCAGTGTTACATTTAGCAATTTATACTACTGATCACTTCCTCCTGTTACCTGCACTGTACATATATTGGAATTTAAGAATGATAAAGATCTAGATACAGCAGATATATCTCTTCTATCAGAATACAGAGTAGATGATGAAGTCACTTGGGCCTGTGATGAAGGTTTTGAAGCCAAGGGATTGACAAAGGCTGTGTGTCTTGAGTCTGGAAGATGGTCGACTGAACCTCCTCGTTGCCGACGCGTGTCCTGTGGGCCTCCAAGTCTACCTGATAATGCTGTTGTTGATGCTGTGACCTTTGTCTATGGGAGTGCCGCCAACTATACCTGTCGTGATGGATATGTCATGCAGGTAAGGTTGATGTTAGCTCAAGTGTTGCTTTTATGCTTCCCTTTCATTTCTCTCTCTCTCTCTCTTCTCTCTCTCTCTCTCTCTCTCTCTCTCTCTCTCTCTCTCTCTCTCTCTCTCTCTCTCTCTCTCTCTCTCTCTCTCTCTCTCTCTCTCTCTCTCTCTCTCTCTCTCTCTCTCTCTCTCTCTCTCTTGTGTTTAGTGGAAAATTTATTAGATCCTATTTCATATCATACTATATTTGGCAGGGAGAAGGAGTGCTTCGGTGTGAAGCTGATGGGACCTGGAGCTCCGAGGCACCCACCTGCGCTCCAGTGCTTTGTGGACATCCCTCCAATCCTCTCAATATCAGTACACACTTCACTGTGGCAGAGCATGGCCTGAAGTATGGCTACAGCTCCACCGTGACTTATTCCTGTGCTCCTGGCTATGAGCTTCAAGGTGCATTTTTTTAACTATTTAATTTTCCTATCATATTTTCTTCCCTAAATCTGTTTTGTAATTGTAGAGGAACTGGTACTAACTTTTCATTGTATTTTCTTCTCTAAATTTGCTTTGTAGTAGTTGGAAAAGGAAATGATGTTAAGGTAAGGTACTGGTAAACCTATCCTTCATTCTCCTCCTGGTTTTGAGAACAACGCAACATAAGTGAGTGAAAGTCTGCTCTGTAACAAAACATAGACATAAAGCATGCTTGGTTTAAATGAGAAGAGTGGTGTGGAGTGGGAAGAGTTTTAGGAGACTAATGCAAATTATTTTCACAACCCAAAACCACAATACAGTATAAAGAGAGACAGAGATAAGGATTATAATAACAAAACTAATAACAATGATGAATACCTAAACCAAACTTTCCCCACATTTGCAGGAGGAGAGTATCAGGTGTGTGAGGCAGACGGGACATGGCGTGGTGATGCCCCAGTCTGTGTGGAAATGATCTGTGACACTCTTCCCATCCTGCCACATGGTAAGGGGCTCCTGAATGAGGGAATATGGCCCCTGGTTGCCAGTCTTACCTGTGATTATGGTTACAACCTGACTGGAGATACCATTGCCTTCTGCCATCAGGGTCAATGGATGGAGTTCAAGTGAGTGACTTGGCAGTGGAATGTAGTGCCATTACTTTCATTGTGATTGTAATAAGTGGAATGTCTTGTATTTGAAAGGGTAGTCAAACCAAAATTCTTGCCTTTCGGAGACTTGCGCTAAGCATTTTTTCTAATGTGGAATACTCCTTCAAGTTAGTTGTGCTGTGCTGTATTTCTGTGAGGTAGCTTTCAGTGTAGCAAAGTTGGAATTAAAAGAAAATAACAGTTCAGGAACAATGCTCTTGTTATCTAGTTAAGAAGATATTTATTGAAGCTTATGATGATCAGTATGTATAAAGTAATAGTCATGTAAAAAGCATGTTAATGGATAGTTCATTTAGATTATTAATTGTCTTTCAAATTCTTTATTATAGTGGAAATATGATCTTACAATTATGAATACTGAACTGTCTGTGGAGTGTAAGGTAACATCTAGTGATTGTATTTTGTTGCACTCAGTACCACCTGTGAGCCAGTGAACTGCTTTGAGCCTGAAGTGCCACCTTATGGCAAGATCACGGCCAAGCACTTTAGTTTTGGAAGCATTGCCAACTACTCCTGTATGTACGGCTATATGTTGGTGGGTAACCCGTCTGTGGAGTGTGACGCTGACAGTACCTGGAAGGGCGAGATCCCAGTGTGTTTGCCAGTTGACTGTGGTGGCCTAAAGGTAACTGGGAGCATCTTACTACTCTTGGATGAAATATACTGATTGTGAATTACTTTTGAGCATTTCTGTTGAAGTTTGATTGATGAAAAGTGATTGTAAATACGGTACTAGATTGCATATTGAAATGGATCTCATTGATTTTTCTTTATCATTAGACTCAGGTGATTTAATATTACAAATCTCTCCATGTCTTTCAGTGCAGTGTTTTCTTTTCACAAACACTTAGCTCCTTTTCTTTTGATAATAAGTCACATTTGTCATTCATTTTCTTTAACAACCTGTATAAAAAAATATAGGAACAAGAAGCTGATTGTCCTACACAAGGCAGCTCCTGAGATAGTATTATATAAATCAGCAACCAAGAAATGTTTCTGTAGGTTCCTAGCAATGGAAGGCTGGACTACTTTTCTACTGTGCTGCACTCCAAGGCATGGTATTACTGTGATGCAGGATACCAGGTCTTTGGGGAAGCAGTCAGAACCTGCACTGCTAATGCTACCTGGAGTGGAAATGATCCCCAGTGCTTCCGTGAGTGCTCCTTCCCCATTGTCCAGAGCTCTTGTGTTCTGTAGAGGAACAAGTGGCCACAACAATAACAAACATAAATTAGCACTTATATATTAATACTTTGTTATTTTATCTACATGTATAATAGGAGAAGAATGTATTGCCAGTTGATATTATTGTGTGTTTGCAGGAAAGGATTGCGGAGAGATGAAGGCCCCCAAGAATGGATATGCAATGGGTATTGGTACACAGTTTGGGGAGGAGGTCAGGTTCAGGTGTGAGGAAGGTTATATGCTTCAAGGAGAAGCTTTGGTCACTTGCCAGGTCTCGGGAGAATGGTCGGCACTCACACCAACCTGCCAGCGTGAGTGTGCTAGCTGTTGTTGTCACCATATTATTTGATGCCATTATTTTTTCTTATTTGATTGGATGTGAGTATGAGAAACACTATGATTTAATGTTGGCTTTATTTAATGCATGAGGTACTTGCTTTTATTAGTATCCATCATGTTGATAAATGTTAAAGACTTTTAGTTGTGCAATTATCACATACTCATGGTTAATCTGAGTATTTATTGATTTCATTTCATACATGTTATAATAACGTCAGGCACTTACACCCCTAATATATCTCATAACTTGTTGCGGTACAGCTGTGAGTTGTGGACAGCCTCCTGCACCGCCCAACATGGCCAGCCTGTCCTTCTCCTTCACCTCCCCCAAAGTGTACGAGGACCGAATCTTCTACTCTTGTCTGGATGGATTTATCATGCGTGGTGACCTGAGCTCTACCTGCCAGAAGAATGGCCAATGGTCTCGTGTTAGAGGGAAATGCTCCAGTAAGTAGTGTTAAGTTCATGTTTTTACTCATAATTCAATGATGATTTGGTTGCCTGTCTGCCTGTTTATATATCTTAGGAGGCTTTCCAGTAGCTGCATGGATAAAAAGATTGTTGTCTATGAAAATGTAACTGCATACAAGTATCTGAGGAGGATTTTTATTAGCAATAGACTGAAAAAAATGGCAGCAAGTGAGAAGACAAGTATATAGAAGTTCTTATAATCATATACAAAAGAATATACATTGATCTTTTGCAATTATATTTAGTCATGCCTGTGTTTACTGAGCCAGCTTGTTTGATTTTGGCAGAGGTGTCATGTGGAAGACCAAGAGTGAACACTGAAGGCATTGTGATCATTGGGAGGTCATTCTACTACAAGGACAGAGTGAGGTATCGCTGTCCTCCAGGTGAGGTTGAGATGTGAGGACTTACATAATGATCTCACATTTTATGTTGTTTGGAACATAATTTTTTTTTTTGTTGATATCAGGTTGTAGGTGCAAACTTCACATCATATTGTCATGTTTCTATGTTGCATGATCTCTTTTGCATCCCCAACATTCCCATATTTCTAAAAGGCACTTGCATGTTCAAGGGAATGTGATGAGTTTCACAAACTTTACATAGTCTTCTTTCTATGTTTATTGTCTCATATTCTTCCTTCCTGCGTGTTTCATCTCTTCTCCTTTTGGGTTATGACAATATTGTCCACTAAACTGTTTTACTTGAGAATTGGTGGAGCAGTGAGCTTCATTGAATAGCACTTTCACTCTAAGCTATAAACATTAAGTGCTCTCTTGTGCAAGTTTCTTGTAGTCTGCTTATTTTTTGTATGTTCTAATATTATATACAAGGTTGAGGTTCCTCTTAAGGAAAGAAAGCTCAAACAAGACACCAGATCTTGCAGTTTTCTATAAAATGACAAAATTTGAATGAATTAGCTCTATTAGATGACAACTCTTTATTTTGTTTCATAATGCTTAGCTATGATTAATGTTCCTTGGATCAGGCAAGGTTACCAATGGATCATCAGTACTGACCTGCCTGGATGATGGGTCATGGTCAGAAGTGCCATCCTGTGTCTCAAACTGTGGGCGTCGCTGCCTCAACGGTGGTGTGTGTCTCACCAACCATGTGTGTTCCTGTCGCCCGGGTTATGTTGGGGACCACTGCCAGTATGGTATGTTCATTTTCTGACTGTGTTTGTGTCTTCCTTGTTAGTTCCTTTATAGAGTCTTTCTTTAATGATGATCATAATGAGGAGGAAAATAATTTTTATCCCCATAATTAGTATAGTTCCAGTGCTCAACTCTCCCAAGAACATCCAGAGAGTGACATAATTGTCTCTAGATACTGCCAATTAATAACTTACTGAGAAACATCATATCTTACCATCTACTCTTTTTCCTGACAAACAAGTTTTTCTCTTTTGCCCCTTTATTAACATCACAGTCTTGAATAGTCTGTCTTCATCAATTTTATAGAAATGCCTTCATGTATATATGTAAACCCAAGTACTTCATAGTTCTTTGTTAAGTTTCATTCTTCTATTTCTGTTGTGTTTCACTCTGTCACTTCATTTACTATATTATCCTTTTGCCTTTCCATGGATTTATATCAGCTCGTGATTGTCTCATAGAACTTTTTTCTTCATGTAAGAAAGATACTGGTCAAGAGCAACAAAAAATAGGGCCCACTAGGGCGCACCAATCACCTCCAAAAAAAGTTGAGAAGATTATCTAAAATTAAAGTGTCTTTAATTTTGGATGATCCATCTGGCTTAATCATCACTTGATACACACTTCACAATAACATCACATACACACTACATACTACAAGGTAAGTGACTACTCCTCCCACCAAACAGCTCAGTGTATTGCGCCGTGTCTGAATGGAGGTACCTGCATTGCCCCATACAAGTGCAGCTGCCAAGATGGCTACACTGGCAACCGTTGCCAGACACGTGAGTCATAGTTTGGTAGAGAATGCTCATGTGTTCATTAATACTTTGCCTGGGAAGCAGCTGTGTGCTGACCTTGCTGTATTCCTGTGTCCTTCTCTGCGTCACAAATAACAGTGTGTTATTGTTGATGCTGCTGGTGATGCTCATTATTAATGATTACTCTCATGCACATTTAAAGGTTGATTACTGGTGGAAAGAGGATATAAGTCAGTTTAATTGCTTATTCATTTGTGTATTATCATATTCAAAGCCAAAGAAATGTTAAAAAAGTCCTGTGATAAACCTTTAAAAATGTGTTTATGTACATATATGGCATTTTTACAGCTTACCTTCTTGCACACCATCTTAATACAGAATTTTTCAACTTTTTGATTAGTTACGATACTTTTGGAATTTTTTTAAAATTTACACATGAGAATTTTGTTTTGTGAATCAAATAACAATATACAGGCTTGATATTTCGACTTATCCAAGAAGCTATGATATTTTTATATTTTTATTTTTGTGTGATGTTCAAAACATCACAAAGAACTGCCAATGTCTTGGTGATCTGGTCACCCCAACAGCCACAAAGATGCATGTCCCATTACTCACCATCACCCACCACCCAACTCACCTTACTGATCCATGACTCACCTTACAAGATGAGTGAATCAATTAGAGTGTGCTCACTTTGAAAATATTTGTAAGCAAGTGAATGTTGGTCCATGGTATTACTTAAGATATGTTTCAGCTTATAATGATTGCATATGCAAAGAATTATCTCAGTTTTCTTTTTATGACAAAAAAAATATATCTTATTGATTACATATGCCCATATAGTCAGTCTTCACTAATAGATCACAGAGAAATACTCCATGACCTGGATATGAGAAGTGCATCTTACTTTATTCATCTAACAGACATTCCTAACCAAAGTGATTGACATGCAAGTGTTCTATCATTAGTCTCACCATCCCACCCTCTCACCCTAGCCGCCTACCAAGCCTGGCTGCCCCTGTTGTGTCCCTGGCTGTCTCTGGCACCATCTGTAGTGGCTCTCACTTGGTGCTTCATCACTGTCTGCACTAACCACCACTAATGCTCCCTGACAGCTCTTTGTCCGCTGCCGTGCCTGCATGGTGGCGTCTGCACCGGTCCACACCGCTGCACCTGCCTTCCAGGATATACTGGGTACCGATGTGAGAAGAGTGAGTTTGGATGGGTCTTTATGTGGCCCTGATCTGGTCTTGTAATTGGGTCAGGATGCACAATTGCACATAGTAATTTTTTTTTCGTTTTCTTTATTTACTCCTTTTGCTTCATGTCTTTACTTTCATGCCTGTTTTCTTGCCACTTACCTATATTTTTGTTTCCTGTCTCTGCTTTACCATTTGTTTCCTTATTTTGCTATTTACTTTCCCAAGGAATTTAAAGTTATTACTAATAAACATGCACATTTACACATCCTCTCACTACCTAACTGGTTTGTTGATGGTACATACCACCATATTCACTTCAGTGTTTTGTGCATCCAGATCCTGGTATCTTAGTTTCTAAAGTTTGTAATTCAGCAGCTTTTCACAATTGCCTGAATGGCTTATTGTATGTCATGTTATTGATACTTATCGTATGTAAGCTTCACTTCATTTGTTGTCTTCGTATTGAGACGCTGCTTAGTAGTATGTGTCATTTTATATTTGGGTGTCATGTGATTAAGGTTATTATTATAATGATGATATTGATTTTTGTTATGTTAAGCAGTACATCATCTAAAAATACTTCAAGGCTTGATTCTCAGAAATTTCCATGTTCTGCTGGTAAAGAAACTGTACAAAGATGCTCCATTTCAAGGATTTTATTATGTCTGACATTAGACTTTAAACATGAGACTTTGCTTTAAGTTGTAAGTATGGTCATGTAGTGGGATATTCACATCACCAGATATTCTGCACTGGGTTTCATTTCAGCTGTGTGTGAGGGTGGGTGTGGGTATGGTGGCAAGTGCATCGGCCCCAATGTGTGTCACTGCACTGATGGAAGCATTGCACCAGCCTGCCATGAGTAAGCTCTCCTCTGATTTTTTTTATATACTCCAGTTACTATGGTAAATGAAATCTGTAAGTGGAAGTAACTATATAAAGTCATAAACTTTCATAATGTTTGTATATAGTTTTTTTACTTTTCATTATTATATAGTAAATTTATGCATACTTTTCATTGCCAGTGACTATGAGTATGACTACAGCTATTATGGAGGCTATGATCAGGATAGCACCATCTTAGAAGTGCCAGACCTGGAGGATGTGGCCTACATCACAGCAGCCTAGTGTGGACCCTTCTCATTGACTAGACCATTGAAATCGATGGCATTTATTTATTTATATACAAAAAAGGTAGGTTAGGTAAAGAAAATATAAGAGATCTAATGTTTATGTAGTACAGTACAAGGACAAGCAAGAAAGAAAATACACTTTGTGGTTAATACTTTCTGATGTTCCCCTTAGTGAAGACTGTAAGGCATGGAATGGAGAAAAGACTGATTGAAGTGAATTGTGAAGGCTACTGTGGGTGTGCTATGCTGAGTGAGAAGACAACATTAGACATAAACAGTGTTCTCTGATTTTCCCAGCTGAATACACTCCAGGTTTCTCATAGAACCAGGATGTATGACAAAGTTAATGTTTAATGAGGTGAGACACAAAATGAAAATAATGAGGTCTAGGTGAAATGGACCTATTATATTTATTATGAAATTTGTTTGAGAATTACTAAGATTGAGATTATATACACATGCAATAAATATAATGTATGTGAAGAACCTATACATTTTCATTTGCCATTTTGTTACAAGTATTTTGATTTACAAGGGTGATTTGATCAAGATTGTTGACAACTGTCATTGTCCTTATTGAGTTTCCTATTTTAGTAAAAGAAATCTTGATGACTTTTATATTTCTGGAATTATTTGTATAAAGATAAAAATTGCTACACTGACTGCCTCATGGGCAAGATATGTCTGGATATAGAAATTCTCATTATATAGAAAAGGAGAAAAAAAAGAAATATCATGTATATATAGCATTGATATGTAATAAAAAACCCTATGTATAGTAGAGTAGTGATTAGACATTATAGAGTAGCACAGTGATGTGATTTTTATAATGAACCAGAATTTATAACAGGAAATGATAAAGATATGTTTCATGAACTTTCTTGGTTTGATATTCTTGAGGAGTTATTTTGCATTCATTTTCTCTTCTCTGTGAAAACATTTACCAAGACAGATCACCTCATCATATGTAGCTCTAAACACACCGAGAAGATTGATGTTTGTGAAGAGAGAGAGAGAGAGAGAGAGAGAGAATATTTGACATTCATGTGGTAAGTAATTGCTATACCAAGAAAAATCAACCTTCAGGCCACCTATCACCTGATATACAGTTTATTTAAATGCACATGTATATGTACATGTTTGCATCTACATACACAGCCATACATTTGCTTCAAAGACCACTCCCCACCTCTCACCCAACTCTACCAAAGCTGGAAAACACTATTATTTAATTTCTGTACATGATTTAGCGTCTAAATCTTCGTGGCACGGTATGCCACGACTATTACTAGTCTTTTAAGGTCACATATATGGTAGGCAGCCTCGAAGCATGGACATAAGACAGAAAATAAGGAGCGTAACTCGGGCGTTCCCATGTATATTTAATGGGCGGCTGGTAATATTTTGGGAATAAGGGGGGTAGGGGCAGCAGCGGAGAAATAGCACGCTGGCTTCAATTTTGTAACATCATGCCACCTTTTCTAATTTAACCTTGTACTGAAGAGGTTAATTGAAGACTTAAAGTTCCCGCGTGAGGAGAGGAACGCGGAACGAACCATCGGCGAGCTCTGTACAGGCGGGACGAGAAACGGTCCTTTCTGTTTGCCTTGCTCTCCACGAGGTTCCTGCTGCCGTGAGTACTATTTCCCTCTTAATTTACACCTTAAAACCTCCCTTATGAGTGACGGGGAGGCGAGATGTGACGCGTGGAGCGTTGAATAACCCAGCCTTGGTACAGTAATGGTGGAAACTACGAGAGGTGACAGCTGAGAGATGGACAGATTGGTGTGTTTACATTTTTATTATTTCCTGTCAAAAAAGTTGGACTAATAAGTGAATACAGTTATCTGGGCTTATTTGGTTGCTAGTTAATTGGTTTTGTTGGTTGATTGACTTGCTGGCTTACCTGGATTTCTTACCTGGCTTGCTAAAGATAAGTGCTATTTTTGTTATCTTTATTTTGGGATTTGAGTGTCGTGTTCAGAAATGCATTGCTCCCTCACCATCACTGCTTCCCAAAGGCTCCAGTTGAGGATACACGTGTTTTTAAGAGTTATGGTTTTTGGTGAGAGATTGGCAATTGGCAAGATTTCTAGATAAATTTGCAGTTTCAACCAATAAACCCTACCTTATATTTGTTTTTCCCCATGTCTAGCAAGCTTGGGGACCTCCTGGGAAAGGGGTTTTAACCTAACCTAACCCCATTTTCCGATAGGGTAAAGTAGGGTTAGAAAGAAGTGAGATCTAGACTGTGAGATTGTATAGTTACGTGTGGTGTATTCTTACCTAGAATGTAAGAATCTAGGTAAGAAGAATCGTGTTTATTGTGATGGATTGGCAAGATTTTCAGTTAAAAGGAGAAACTGTTATGAAAAACCAGCTAGTTGTCTCTGTGGCCTTGGAAGATTGTCATAGTGAGATACGAAGGCGTGTCTGAATACGAGATTGAGTGGTGTAGTCAGGGTCGTGTTTATTGCGATGGATTGGCAAAATTTCTAGTTTGTTAAAAGGAGAAACTGTCATGAAAAACCGGCTAGTTGTCTCTGGCCTTGGAAGATTGTCATAGTTGGATAGGAAGCCGTTTCTGGATACTGGATTGAGTGCTATATGCAGGGTTGTGTTTATTAGGCTGGGTTGTTTTCCAAGGCCACAGATGACTGAGCAGATTCTGACGAGAGTATTTTCTCTTCATAATGTAGAAATCATGTTAATTTTTATTACAGCCATTAAAATACCCTGAAATACTCGTGTACCTTTAACTAGAACCTTTTCAAATAGTGGTATTTTGTCGCGAAAGTGTTTTATAATAGGAACGTCAGAAACACTTTGCTCTCCCACCATGACTATTTTCAAAGGCCACTGAGATACTTAGCTGGGTTGGCACTATCTAAATAAAGTCATCCCTGCAGCTGTTCGTTTCTTGGTTCCCCCTTTGCAGCTCTTTCACTCACTCAATATGAAGTGGGAATGAAAATGTGATAACCAAAACTAACAAAATCTAGTTGAGGTGACATGCATCACTGATTTGTCTTCCTCAGAACCCTTCTTAACAATAGCAGGGTTAGGTTATGTTAACTAGATTCGGTTAAAGTTAGGATTAGGTTAGTTTTGGTTCTCATATTTTCATTCCCACATCTTGTCAGCTGAGTGAAAGAGCTGCAAACGGGAGCTGGGAAATAAGGAGACTTGCAGGGGTGACTATATTAGGATGGTGTTTCTCCAGTTTCGTAGGTTTGAATCCCACCACGTACAGCATTAAAACACTTTGCCATTTGTTGAGTGGTTTATAGTTACCTATATGTCACCATGATACCCAGGTTCTAGGTGGTTACACTCACAATGAGCTTGGGTGGTGATATGGGCCCTAATTTGGGTACCACTATAAATAGAATTGCGTGTGCCATTAATGGGCGGAAGCTGAACAGCGCTTCCTAAATGCTCTTCAAATGTGCCTACAGGCGCTGTAGGCCTTTAATAACAGAAATCTTGTTAATCTGCCTCTTAAGTGATAAAAACACTTTAAAGATCTAGTATAGAAGTGTTTGAGAATGTGAGCCTGAGTCATATGTATTAATGAGTTACCCAAGTATGTCAGTAACGTGTGTCAGTTAGTACATATGGCTTATCATATCTGTTTGTGGGATAATCGGCATGTTGGCTTGATAAGAACAATTACCAGTAAGATGTGTTAGTTTAGGAGTTATCAGTACTAAGTCCAGGTAAATCTCAGATAAGACTCCTCCAAGAGTAACACATTAGACCAGTAATTATCCTGCTAAGCAAATTAAAAACATAAATCGTTAGCTATGTTGTCACTACCAGAAAAATCACAAATTAGGTTAGTGACAAATAAAATAAAAGCAAAACTTTCAGATCTAGACATTTATCCCATTCTTTTTTGGCTAACTCTCTCAGACCTGTTTGGGGACTGGCATCTAAGTGGATCTGTTTGTTTAATTGTTTTTTTATTGCCCTTGGTCAGATTACCTCTCATATCTTAAAATGTAAAAATCAATTTGTCTTATTTCTGTGATGCTCAGTAGGTTCAAGAGATTATGTGAAACTAACGCTCGTATTCTGAAACACTTCTCTGCTTCATTTTCACTCTTTCAAAAGGCTTTATCTAGTTTTACAACAATTTTTAAGGTGTTTTTACAGTTCTAGAGACAGAGTGACAAGATTTGTACATTATTAACTGGAGAAAAACTCTTGAAAACCCTGCTAATCATCCCTGTGGCCTTGGAAAATAGTCGTGGTGAGAGCAGAGCATTTCTAAATATGGAGCTAATATATTGTCTCCATTGCAGTATCACCACCACCATGGCACTCGAACTTGCCCACGAGAACATCTGGTTTGACAAGTGGCGTGTGGATGATGCAGAACGGCAGTTTTACGAGAAGAAGTCTTCGGTAAGAATTTTTAACATTGGGGTTGGCAACACTAATACATGCTCCTCCCCTCAGCTATTATTATTATTATTATTGTTACTACCATTACTACTACTATTGTTATTATTATTATTATTGTTATTATTATTATTATTATTATTATTATAATTATTATTATTATTATTATTATATTTGTTATGATTACTTTTTAACTGGTGGAAATTTTAAGCTAGCATATTAAGTGAGTGAATGTATTTTTTTTTTTTTTTTTTTTTTGTAATATTGTTTAATTTAAGTTTAGTCAGGTAATTCATGCTGGTCTTGTGTTTTTAATTCTCTCTCTCTCTCTCTCTCTCTCTCTCTCTCTCTCTCTCTCTCTCTCTCTCTCTCTCTCTCTCTCTCTCTCTCTCTCTCTGCTCTCTCTCTCTCTCTCTCTCTCTCTCTCTCTCTCTCTCTCTCTCTCTCTCTCTCTCTCTCTCTCTCTCTGCAGTCAAGACCAGTACAAACACATAAGCTTACTCACACCTGATCTCTGCTAATACATTTCAACCTAAGAGTTCAGCAAGTCTTTGTGTATTGTATGGCTCTAGTTTTGCTTCACAAAGGATCCCAAGACTAACTAATTAAAATGGTGACTTGTATTTCCACCCTGGAATAGCCTGCCGTGGGACTGTCCTGTGCGAGGCAGTCTTGCACAGGACAGGTGTTAGGTCTGGACTACAAGGTAAGGCTGAGATCTTTACTCTCAACTACCATCACACTAGATCACTCCTTGCGGTGCACCATTAAGCAAATTTAGACTTGGATTAATACATGAGATACATCAGTAACTAAGCATGTCTATTAGAGAAGTGTCTATGGTACTGTATATGTATTGCACAACTCATGGGTTTGGGTGTTTAGGACTGAATATTAGTTTTCATGTGTATCTACACCTTTAGGAAACAAAATTTATGATTATATTTAGGATGGAGATGAATTCCAAATCATAACAAGCTGTGATGATTGACCTTTTACACAGTTTTGTCATGCACAATTATGTACACTGTTCTGTAGTGGGTCAGATTTAGTGAGATGTTATTGCAGCTCAGATGTTAGACTCATGTGAGTGTTGAGCATCTCAGCAGTGCTATTATTTGGTTAGTGTTGAGTACTATTGTTGTTGAAACAGCTTGTCTAAACTTTCAAGTGTGGGTTGGTGAGTGAAGTTGGTGAGTCATCCCCAGCGGGCAATGAGAATGGCAGGCTTCCTCAGCAGGAGGCTTCCCCCGTCGCCAGCGAGCCCAACGAGGTGGTGGTAGCATCAGTGCCGTGCTCTCCCTGCTGCCACCCCTTGTAACTTTTTATTATCTCTGTCATAATATGATTTGATTGATACTAGTGGTCTTTTGGGCATCACATCCTGACCTCCATAACAGTGGCTGAAGTCTGTGATCCCTGTTGTTTGAAAATAGGGCTTGAAAATTGGTTTGGCTTTGCAATACCAGAATGGCAAAGGTTTTTTTTTTACTGCTCTGTGCTACTTATTTCTTAATTCATTATAAGTGGCTGTTTATGATTATTTGCTGTCTGTAAAGATTTTTCTGATGTGGAAGTATTGTTGGCATTTGTGATATGAATTGCAAGTGATTTTTTTTTGTTTAATTGTCAGGTGTTGATATATCAGGTAATGTCCCCCCTTCCCTTAGCACATGACATTGCAGTAGATAAAGTCCCTTGTGTCCCCATGCCTGCATATGATAGTACAGCAGATAATGTCCTCCCTTCCCCTCCAGCACATGAAGAACAGTGAAGGAAAGTAAAATTGTCCTTGAATTGCCAACATCTTACTCAAGACAGAATAAGCATTATATATTTGCCTCCAATCTGGTAAACGAGAGAATTAGACGGGTATAAATTTTAAGCCCTAATCCTGATTGAATTTGAGGAGCCACTTTACAGATCAAGACTTTAAAGGTTACAAGGTGATGGCAAGCTTTTTTGTTTTGCTACTAATGGGTACTTAACATTGAGATGCGTGGCCTGTGCTTAATGTTGTTGCAGGAGCACAGAACCTCCGTGTTTTCATTATTTTGTTACTGTAAAGACTTAATTGATGTGCTGATACCCTAGGTTATTTAAGGATAGATTGATATAATGAGGAATTTTACATTGCTGGATTACAGTAACCTTTTCAGTCAACCTACATCATGAGGTTTGTGTGACTGTTACTAGAGGAAGGTCTCCTGCAGGTGTGTGTTGTACTGGAGACAAGATAAGGGTTGGGATTTTCCAGGTTTTTTGGTTTCAAGGAATTGGGTAAAGTAGTATAAACTTTCTGATAACTGCACTATTATTAGAGAATAACTGCACTACATAGGTCATTTCATGCATTGTCACATAACATTAATGTGTCACTTTGGTCTCAAGGTATTCTCTGCACTCTAGACTAACTCATTAACAGTATAGAATCTTCTCCACTGTCCTACCTTGTTTTCTAACCTGTTGTGATGATCATATGAGCACATTACATATTTCAGAGTGACATACGGAGAAGATAAAGTCACACTGATATAATAGTTTATTTTTTTTAGAAATAGTGATTTCCATCTTTCATTACAATACAGGAAAGTGTTGTGTGTTTAAAAAGAGTTAGTCACTATTTCAGTCAGGTGATAGTTATTGGTGACTCAGATGGAATATTGCATTAACTTTGTTTTAGGCTGATAGGAAAATGTTTGCTGTTGTGGATGCATGCCCCTTAAGCAATGTTCCTTTAAACTGCATGCACTCTTCTCCCAACTGATCTTTGTTAAATGTCATATGTTCAGGGTTTTCTTCTTGTTTTCTTTTATACTCGATCTTGCCTATGATGAGACAGGAAATACTCTGAAATGTTGTCACTACTCACTGAGGAGGGAGCTAACACTGGTCCTTTGTATCTCCTAGGAAGGCTCGGGCCTGGGATCTGTGGCCAGTCAGATTGCTAAGGCGCGGCAAGAGATAAAGAATTCCCTTGTGTCTGTGAGTAGGCCTCCTGAATTACTCAAATGTACAGCTTTGTTTACTACAGGCACATTTGCTTGGCCAGGTAGTCTTGTTGTCTTTAGGAACACACATATGTACAGATCTCTCACTGGTGTGGCTGCCATTGCTACCTTAGACCACTTCTGCTCACTGTTGATTTCTTATTGCATGAGTTAGTGATGTTAAACAAGCATGAGGATAAATGGGGTTTTTTACTGTGTGACTGTGTAAATGATTGAGTATTTAGGGGGAATTCTGATTATTATTCCATTTGATTATGCATGGAAGTTGTGGGCAAGTTGTTTTTATGTCTATATGGCATAAGTAAAGCTATACTCTGCTTGTACAGTTGATGTCTATTCTTTGATGAAAAATATCAGCATGTAAATACTAACATGATTATGAGCATGTTTATCATTTATCTTCTTTCTTCACTGCCTCCCTTTGTGATATTAACAGGATCGTAATAATCTTAATGCACGTCTTTGCTCTGATTCTTCATGGGTGAAATTTAAGAAAGATTTGTGGAAAGTGATTTCATTATTTTGTAAAATTGCTTCTACTATCTTTTGAGATCATTATACTACAGATAAGCATTTCACCTTTTGTCTTTCTACTGTCTTTCTGTTGTGGTTGAATGGTCTTTTGTTTCTGTAACTGACATCAGTATTATTAGCATTCCAAATCTTATCAATAGTAAATTCGCTTTGCTGTTCACATTAACCGATTACAATGCCTATTTTGGCCACAGCCATTAACTACTTCCACTTTTGGTGATCTTTTTAATATTTCTTTTTCTCTCATCTGTTTGGCTTGCTTTTGCATTCAAATCTAAATTTGGCTTTTATTTTGTGTAAGTTAACATACTCTTACTTTAAAAAATAACATCCTAAAATGATTGTTGATATTGGCACTTTGATTTGTTTGGGATGTGAAGGATAAAGTGGTGGAAAAATTTCAAATGGGTGAGTTAAATGGGGCAGCATGAGTAATGTTGTACAAGTTGCGTGATTCATTGGCTCCACATATCACTGTATTGTACAGGCTGTAGTGCAGTATGTGGCTCTATAAGTGTGTGCTTAACTGATTGAGGATGTATACACGAGTTGATTTCTGTAGGAGTATGTTTTATTAAATGGCAGCTTCCAAGAAACTAGATAAATGCACAGAATAAATTTTTGTGAGTTTTGTATTGGTATATTTGTATGGTTTGCTTATTTGGTGTGCATGATAGATTGATTATTTCATTGCAAAAAACTAGCATCTCTTCTATGCTGGTACTTTATGTAACTTGTTTTTAGTTTGGTATTTGTGGAGGTATAACAGTGTGTAGACTTGTGGTTAGAGAGAATGTGAGACAAGCTATATTTACAGGCAAGTCACACCACCGGTGGCCAAGTGTCTGCTGATGTACTCAACCGTCTCACAAAGCTGGAGTCTGAGAATTCTGCCCTGTCAAAGAGTGAGTGTTGTCTGTTGGTCATGTACTTGGCAGTCAGCTGACATTTGTAATTATCATGATTCTCTTAACTTACTCTGATCAAATGTAGGTTTGCTGGGTGAAGTATTTTAGTGACTTGCACTGAGAAGTACTAAACAATAATAATATTATGTTTTATGTGTGTGCCATTTAAAGTTACCCTGTGTTAATCTAGTCCTTGATATATTGCAGCCGTGTCAACATTGGAAAAGACAGTAGTGCAGCTTGTCAAGAGGTTGGAAGCTTTAGAATGTGGTGGCAAGACCACAGTCTCAGCTACCACCTCAACCTCGGCTCCCAGCAAGCCTGAACCCATGGAGGAGGACGATGACGACGATGAGGTGGACCTCTTTGGTTCTGATGATGATGAGGAGGTTAGTTTCCTATCTTTTGACTCATTAGTGGCTTCTTTCTGATCTAGAGGGTGTGGTCTGTCTTTCTTGCCGGTTAGTATTCCAAAAACATCAGTGAAACAACACTAACTAGTACAAAAAATATAGTATACTTAGATTTCTGTTCTTGCTATATAATACTATATATTCATACAATTCCATCCTTCTTATCTATGTTTAATGTCTTCAAGGATTTCTTTTTGTTGCAAGGATTTCTTTTTATTGCTCTACTGTTTTCTCATACAATTCCATCCTTATTCATGATGCAGGAAGATGAGGCAGCAGCTAAAGTAAGAGAACAGCGTCTAAAGGAATATGCAGAGAAGAAGTCAAAGAAACCTGGACCCATTGCCAAGTCCTCCGTCCTCCTCGACTGCAAACCTTGGGATGATGAGACAGATATGGCAGAGATGGAGAAGGAAATCAGGAAGATCGAAATGGATGGCCTTAATTGGGGTGCTGGTAAGTAGGTCTGCAATGAGAGAGAGACTATTTAAGGAGCTGGTATTTGTACAATTTGTGTCTGGTTTATCTCAACTCCATCCAATTGAAGAATCTTTAATTTTTTAATCACCTACAGCTAAACTGGTGCCACTAGCATTTGGGATCAAGAAGCTTTCCATTCTGTGCGTAGTTGAGGACGAGAAGGTGTCTATAGATGATCTTATAGAAAAGATTCAAGAAAATGAGGACTTTGTGAGTATTCTGAAATCTATTGTTTCTTGCAAAAATTGTGTACTCAATTTACACTTGCTAATGATGAAATTACTGTACAGGGATGTAACGTGTGTTTCTGGAGTTTCTCTCTCTCTCTCTCTCTCTCTCTCTCTCTCTCTCTCTCTCTCTCTCTCTCTCTCTCTCTCTCTCTCTCTCACTGTGCTTTCTTTTTTTTTTGTACATGCACACACAAGCTTTGTTTAGTAATATAGTGATTGACCACTTTATTATTTATCAGTTATATGTTAGAAAATTACTTCAGTTTTGCATGAATTACCATGTTGATTGATTTTTTCATATTGATGTTTTCAGTAGTGAAACAACTAACATTATTTAATCTAATTTCAGGTCCAGAGTGTTGACATTGCTGCATTCAACAAGATTTAATTTATGCATTCCAGTGCTAAGATAAAAATAAATTTCTCTATGTATTCATTAAGTATTAATTTCCTATCAATAGAAATATAAAAATTACACATAGCTATTGAGAGTAGTGACTTAGCTGTGTTACATAACAATGATGAGGCCGTGGAAGGAGCAACTGGAGATACTTCACAACTCCTGGGTAACTGCACACTACAGGTAGCTATCTCGTCACCAATAACTGTAGGAAACCATTATTAACACCATTAGCTTGGTAGCAATAGTGAGCCTGGCCAGTTATTCCTTATAAATGGAAAGTACTGAGCTACAGAGAAGAGCCTCATACCACTGCAATTTTAACCTCAAAACTGTGAATTAGTCAAAGTTTGATTTTCTAAAGAATTACTATAATAAAATTCCGAAAAACTCATATCATGGGTTTGGCAGCATGGACTACCTCCAATGGTGAGTTTACTCCACAATAACAGTTTTCCATAAGCTACTTAAGAAAATCCAACAAGTGATATGAAGGAAAGTTGGTGATGCATTGCCTTGAGGCCGTTTCACACCGGGAGACGAGGCACGACGCGAGTCGGCCTGACTGAGGCACACCGAGACGAGGCACACGACGCGAGTCGGCCTGACTGGTTGCTAAGGCCGTTTCACACCGGGAGACGAGGCACACGACGCGAGTCGGCCTGACTTTGGTTGCTATGGGTGTGTTCACACTGGGCGCGATGATACGCGAGACATTCGAGACATTCGCTGTGGTGGAGGCCACTTGACACTTCCTAGCGTGGGAGAAGAGGAATTATTAAGATTATCTTTACCCTTGAATAATAAGAGGAAAAGAATTGGGTATATCAAGCAAATCTGAAACGACTGGAACGTGGTGAATATCATCATCATATTTAAGAGCTAAAAATGGATGAGGGAAATTTGGAAAGTATTTCAGACTAACTCCAGCTCAGTTCTCTGAAGTTCTACCATTCAATGAACAAGATAATAAGCAAGGCACCAACTACAGAACATCCATCAGTTCACGGTGAAGGATAAGTGAGTGAGTGAGGGAGGGAGAGTTGAGGAGTAAGGTCAGTGCTGTTAAAAATCCCAAGGGGCACGAGTTAACGATACTATGGCCAGAAAAATAAATAATATCTATTGGCACTAAGGATTCGATCCAAGGCTGGCTTTCACTGAATGCGGGAATAAATTTTGAAGCTTTTATTTTTAAAGTAATGGTCGCGGTCGCTGTTATCAAAGGCACTGGTTTTCTTTTTTAAAGATTAACATTGAATGCAAATCCACATACTTTACAATAAACTGATGGAATAATACCAAGTGAAATTTCTTCCCACAATGACGTTCGTTTTCAATTACAGTCTTCACCGGAGAGGATATCTCACTTACTACAAAATAAAGTACACACACACACACACACACACACACACACCCGGTAGCTCAGTGGTTAGAGCGCTGGCTTCACAACCCAGAGGACTGGGGTTCGATTCCCCGGCCGGGTGGAGATATTTGGGTGAGTCTCCTTTCACGTGTAGCCCCTGTTCACCTAGCAGTGAGTAGGTAGGGGATGTAAATCGAGGAGTTGTGACCTTGTTGTCCCGGTGTGTGGTGTCAGGCCTATCCAAAGATCGGAAATAATGAGCTCTGAGCTCGCTCCGTAGGGTAACGTCTGGCTGTCTCGTCAGGGACTGCAGCAGATCAAACAGTGACACACACGCGCGCGCGCGCACACACACACACACAAAAAAAAAAAAACTAATTACTACACAGCTTCACTACAATTAACATGTGGCGACAAGCACGATGCGGGCTGTCCCTAACTCTACACACACACACGTACGTAACTTATCTTTAAATCCGCAATACACTTTATGGAAACTTGTATCAAGCGGTGACACAATCCCCTTCACTGTTCTCTTTTAAACCCCACCGCCAACACAAGAACAACAGTTTTTTTTCATTTCACTAAGACTAGTCTAACCAAAACCCACACACACAACACATAATGAAGGCTGAGACCTCAGTCACTGACCTGACATTAATAAACTTAACCCTCCACTCCACATTCCACGGGAGTGCTGGCACATGACCTCACTCACTTCATTAGTCACTTGAATGAACTGCAGATCACAAGCAGCATGCAGGTGTTTGTCTATATCTTGGTTTGAAAGGTAAATCTATAGAACAGCAACTCCTTACATATTCTTTTCTATTACCCCCCTTCCCCCCCAACAAGCTTGTGGGCACGTGGGGAATCGGTTTTTTTTTTTGGGGGGGTAAGCCAAAAGAGGTGAGATATGGAGATCCAAAAAATCTAAGGACAAAAACCTAACTTAACGTAACCTAACCTAACCGGGGGGGGGGCTGTCCCCCGCGGACACCCCCCTACAACACTACCTAACCCTAGCAAACCTGCTGCGCCCCCCCGGACCTCCCCTCCAACACTAACCTAACTCTAACATAAACCTAACCTAACGTAACCTGACCCCCTCTGCAACACTAACCTAACCCTAACATAAACCTAACCTACCGTATCCTTGCTTTGGGGCAGCTTCCCTCCCCCACACCGGTTCTCTTATAGCTTCACACAATATGCCCTACCTCTACCAATACCCCTCCTCACAATACCTTAACGAAAGGATGAAGGTCCTGGCTGGTCCTCTTCTCGATTGTACACTGACTTGCATCACAGGAGCGAAAATTCGCAACCTTTACAACTAATGTCACTGGTGGCCATGGCTCAACTGCGCACTAGGAATGGCAGTTTTGGTCCCAGTAGTACTCTGTTTTTGGATTTGAGTGAGTACTACTCGGTTTACTCGGTTTTCATAATTCAATTACATGTTCAATGTATGCGTTGAAAATGTAATACAGGCCTTCAAACTAAGGAGTAAAGATTTTTTTCGGTATTTTGTTGGGGAAGAAGGCGGTGCATGCCGCACAACCACCCAGACATTAATGGAATAGTCCAATTCCTAAGAACAAGCCTAACAGTGCCAACAGTCCAACACACGGGCTTGGGTGAAGGAAAGAGAGACGTGTACGAGTACACGACGAGCAGGCTTCCTCAGTCAGTTCACAGTTGGCAGTTAGTAGTGGTGGGCAAGCACCGCTAATTTCAGTACCGGTACGTACCGGTACAAAAGAAACCGTTACCGATACTACCGGTACTATACCGGTACACACACACACACACACACACATATATATATATATATATATATATATATATATATATATATATATATATATATATATATATATATATATATATATACACACACACACACACACACACACACGTGTGTTGTGTGTGTGTGTGTGTGTGTGTGTGTGTGTGTGTGTGTATTGGAAATTGCCAATTTAAATATCTACCATTTATTATTTCTATTTACATAAAGCAAATCACACAGCTCTTTCATAAATATTTTTGTAAAAAAAAAAAAAAATATAAATAAAAGACGGCCGTCTTCATAATATATTGTGGTTCCCTTTTAAAACTGATGGGAAATACCTGAATTATAGCAAACTAACATGAACAAAATAATACGTAATGGTATGAATTGAGTGATATGCAGCAGCAGCAGCAGCAGTAGTAGTAGTAGAAGTAGAAATGCAATGGTAAAATGCCCGCCAACTGCAGTGTTACTGCACCGCCAGACCGCCACCCGTCCTGGCCACCGATCCGCCGAGTGGTGCCGACACACTATTCATTCTTAGCGGTACGAAACAGCAGAGTCCCGGCACAGAGGCTAGACGGTACAAGCGTCAAGCGGTACCGGAAATGATGTCGGCACATTCAGTCGTACCAGTACAGAAGCGTCTCGCCGAGCTACCGCGGCTCGGCCGGCGGAATGAGGCAGCGGGCCAGTGGCACGCGCTGCTGGTACCGCGGTACCCACTACTGAGTGGCGGTACTGGTACGGTCTGGAGCGACACGCAGTACCAACGATCGAGTTGCCAGATACTGCCACACACACGCACACACGCGCACTCTCTTGCATTAACTTGATATTATAAAACCCAGCTGTTCACGGGTTTCTCTACTGATTGTGGGGACGCTTCCTGTCTGTTCACGGGTTCTCCTCGTTCATCATGTCGCTCCCGCGTCCTTCGCCCGAGTGCAGCGACACGGAACACCACCAGGAAACTCTTCACTTTTCACAAGACGAAGCCAGCCCCCGGGGGAGTCCGGGTGGCTCACCCTTGGGCCCGCCGCTACTCACCCCCCCTCCTACCTGCCCCACTCCTCGCCGCCCTCAACCCCACCAGTCAGTCTCCTCCCGCGCATCAAGACGGTAGGTACCATTCTTCACCTCATCAAATACTTGGAGGAATCACGTCTGTCAGCTCATTTGCGTAGAAGACAGGAAAATACTGATACATTTATTGGGCCTTTATGGGTACATTAAAATCAGTATGATACAGAATGTGAAGAATTCCCTCGGTCTGTTGAGCATAAGCTCTTTTACAGACCTATTTCAAATTTAGGTTAGGCCGACGCGGTTAGTTGTAGAGGCCTAATTACTATACATATATTTACAAACAAGTAAATTAAAGATTTCATAACTAAATTCCACTTCTACAACCAAATATACATCTACATAACACATATGTAATAAATGCAGTAATAAATACAGTAGTGGATGATAATGACAAATAGAATAATAGTAATACAAACAATAGATAATGATAAATGATAAATAATAGTAAAGAAAAATAAATATAATAACATAGCAATGATATTAAAATAATAATAATATAATAATATAACAATTATAATAATAATAGTAAACGTACAATAATAAAACAATTGACATTAAAACATTATTAATAATGATACATTAATAAATAAAATAATAATGAAAATTATACAAATAATAACAATCACATTACAATAATAATAAAAATATAATACTATAATGATAATAGTACTATAATAATAATAATAAAAATAATAATAATAATAATAATTATTATTATTATTATTATTATTATAATAATAGTAAAATAATAAATGATAATAGTAAATGTACTATAATAATAAAACAATTTACAATAAAACAATAATAAATAATACAGTAATAAATAATAAAATACTAATAATAATGAGAAATTATACAAAATTAACAATCACATATTACAATAATAATAATAACAATATAAATACTATGATAATAATACTATAATAATGATAATAAAATAATAATAATAATAATAATGATAATAATAATAATTATAATAATGATGATAATGATAATAATAATAATAATTATAATGATAATGATAATAATAATAATTATAATAATAATGATAATTGTTATGATAATAATAATAATACAGAGCAATAAATAAAAGTCCCTAATATTTACTAAGGAAGAATTGTTTTATCTTGTTCTTAAAAATTTGAGGTGATTTGATATTTCTAAGTTGTTCTGGTAGCTGGTTCCACTCTTTGACACCTCTGGTTGTGACATATTTCTGTGCGTGGGATGTTCGACACAGCAGGAGCTTTAAATCATATGGTCTGCGGGTATTAGGGTTGTTAGACATGAAGTGGAATGTGTCGTCTGACTGTCGTGAATATAGTGACTTGTGAACAAAGATGTTAGTCTGGAGAGATATTATGTCGCTTAGTTTTAGTAATCTAAGGTCATTAAATAATGGGCCAGTATGGGCTGAACGATGACTAAATGACATGACTCGCAGTACCTTCTTTTGTGCGACGAAAATATTGTCTATGATGGTACTGCCTGCTCCCCCCCAAATGGCACAACAATACAAAAAATTTGTGTACGCTAATGATATATATATATATATATATATATATATATATATATATATATATATATATATATATATATATATATATATATTTGTCTTAAACAATGAAGAGAAAGATTATTTCTTATCTTGTATATAATTCCAGTTAGTTTATTAGTTTTAACAATAAGCTCACTAATTTGTGATCTCCATTTTAGCTTTTGATCTATCATTATGCCCAGAAATCTACATTCTGACACTTGGTTTAATAACTTGTTGTTAATATAAACATTAATATTGACTGTATTCGTCATGAGTGGGGAGGATAACATGCAATGAGTTTTAGAAATATTTAAGGTAAGTTTATTGCTGTGAATCCAGTTTGCAACTTTCACTAGTTCAGCATTAATTAAGAGTATTGGTGATGATGTTTAAATTCTCCCCTTGAATGTAAATAGTGGTGTCGTCGGCAAAAAGAATGAAATTAAGTTTGTCAGAGATCCGTGTTATGTCATTTACGTACAATAAAAAGAGAATTGGGCCTAAAATTGATCCTTGAGGAACACCACAGCTAATGGGAACACATGATGATTTTCCGTTATTGTACACTGTGTATTGTTTTCTGGAAGATAGATAACTTTGAAACCAAGCATGTGGTAACCCCCGAATGCCGTACGTTTTTAACTTTACCAAGAGGATTTCATGGGATATTGTATCAAAGGCCTTTGAAAAGTCACAAAAAACTGATATTTGTTGTAATTTATTGTCTATTGCATTGTGAATATTTTGACAAAGTTTGTGTAGGGCAAGTTCAGGAGAAGAATTAGGGCGAAATCCGAATTGTGATTCAGATAGGATTGAGTACTTACTAAGGTAGTCCATCAACCTGTTACATACAATTTTTTCAAAGATCTTACTGATACTAGGGAGAATTGATATTGGCCTGTAGTTAGTGTGTACGTTTCTCTCACCTTTTTTGTGGACTGTTATAACTCTGGCTATTTGTAAATGTTTAGGAAAACACCCTTCAGCGAACGAACGATTAATTATGTATTCTAAAAATGGGGAGATTTCGTCGCAACATTTTTTTATGACCTTGATATTGATGTCATCAAATCCCGGAGCGGTTGATTTTAAACTTATTACAATATCTTTTATTTCTTGTTGTGTTGTAGGGTATAAAAAGAAAGAAGACTGAACAGGTCGTGGCAAAAATGAAGAAAACGAGACTGTCGATTGCTGTACTTTATTAGCTAGAGTAGTTGCTATGTTGCCAAAGTATTCGTTAAATGATGTTGCCTGAGAGACGTTTCCATGAAGGTTTGAAGTTTGTTAGTTTGTCGTGTGGTTTTCGCCGGTATTCAGAAACATCTTTTCCTCTCACTATGAGTTTTGGGTATGATTAGATGATTTTATTTGTATTAGGAAGAGTCTATGGAGGTCAGAAGATTACTGTCCAGTCTCCACTATTTCAATCCCCACGTGAGTTTATGAAGCTGTATAAAAGCACCAAATAGTAAACAGAATGAATACGAAAATTTATCATGATACTGAAGGGATTAAGTCTCTCTCTCTCTCTCTCTCTCTCTCTCTCTCTCTCTCTCTCTCTCTCTCTCTCTCTCTCTCTCTCTCTCTCTCTAAAGAAATACTTACTTATATTGTAAATAACTGCCTTAGCTTGGCTTTGAAGGTGGCCATAGGGCGAGCTTGAAGCGGAGCGGGAACGTGTCTGGACGCCAAGAAATCAGAATTCCTCCACTGAGTGGTGGTGTGGAACAAAAGTTGTAATAATTCCGGAAATAAGTTCGGAAATGCACCAATGTATGTAGAAACAAAGAGAGAAAGAAAGACAGCGGCAGAGGTTACGTAGGTTGAGCGAGGCTGCGGGGTTAGTGAAAGAAGTAGACGGTGATAATGGTGACACGCCCTATCGGCCGTTTCTCACAATTTTCTCGATACGGCAACTACAATATTTTTTTTCTTTCTTCTGTTTAGCAAAGAAAAAGTACAAGTAGCTGTTATTTTTTAAAATTTTGTTCGTAATCCTTTCACTGGGCCGCGGCCACCACGCTGACGCCTGTCGCCAGAAAAGTTACAACTTGTAAGTTGAAAGAAGCCAGTGTCACTCAGTGGTGTGTGTGTGTGTGTGTGTGTGTGTGTGTGTGTGTGTGTGTGTGATGGCAGTAGGATCACTGTCATTACAGTAGAGTCCGTCTGCTCTAAAATGACACCTGTCTCCGGCTGAGAAATTTTTGTCATTTTAGTTTTGACTGTTGCCGCCAATTTTTCTGGTAGCAGTGCAGCACCGGCCACCGAGACCAAAACTATAATGAGGTTTAGCAGAGGAAAATAATATATATGACACTAACGTGATTTTTTTTTTTTTACTGTGTTTTTTGAAAGCTAAAGAACCAAAGGATTTTAACCCAGGCTAGCTCCCCAGAACACGACCTGCCTACTACTACTCCACTCAGCCCGATTTTTTTTTTTTTTTTTTTTTTTTGCCATCACCCTGCCGTGGGTGATTCTTATTTGATCTATTTTTTTATTTTGTTAATTTAATTTAAGATGATTTTTTATTGTAATTTATTTATTTATTTTGTTTACTTATTTTACTTATTTTTAAATATTAACATTATGTACATCACACTTACTTTCATACAAATATTAACATTATGTACATCACACTTACTTTCATACAAATATTAACATTATGTAATCACACTTACACACATTACACACTTTCATACACGCTTCATTCATACAGGGATCCTATACCTATCTCAAACTATTGTCCTTTTGTCAGGGCATGGGGAAGGGAGGGATAACTCACAATCACACAGCATCACTACGTATTGCATATACACATGAAGGGAAAACATTCACATTACATCACGCAAGACTGATATATATATATATATATATATATATATATATATATATATATATATATATATATATATATATATATATATATATATATATATATATATATATATATATATATATATATATATATATATATATATATATATATATATATATATATATATATATATATATATATATATATATATATATATATATATATATATATATATATATCATATATTTACAGAGTGCAAAATAGATAGCATAATATATACACATAAATCACAACTCTGATTAAATTGGTCTCAGTCAGGTAAATCATCAGTCTATCGACCACGAGAGGCCGTGACTCTGGCAATACGCCGCCAAGGGCCGCCTCTCCTCACGATAACGCACACAGTGAAGCAGGATGTGTTCGACAGAGAGGGTGACATTACAGGTGGAACACTGTGGTGGGAAGGTGTTGACTATGTAGGGGAGCATGTGGGTGGGGAGGGTGCATCCCATCCTGAGGCGTGCGAGGACCACCTCCTCTCGCCATGTGGGGCGACTGGAGGAGGCCCACTCGCCCAGGATGGGTTTGATGGTGTGGAAGTGGAGGTTGTTCCAGTGACTCTGCCACAGGAGTTTCGCTGATGATTTAATTAAGGGGCCCTATCACGGATTTCATGGTAAAATCGAAAAAAATCACCATTTGAGGTTTCTGTCTCTAAAATAAATACCATCATATGGCAATATCGTGTTCAAGTTTGAAAATGTTTGGAGCACTAGAAATGCTTTAAACGGGGCTTTAATAATTGGTTTAAATGTCCCACGCGCAGCACATGGATTTGTTTACATCGCAGAAATGTCCTATAAACTCTTCCCTGTAGGATATATATGATTTTTATTTTTGAAATTATCGTACCCTGGAAGGGTGCAGGCTCCTCTCTAAGCAGCCAGCCAGTTACCAGTAGCTCGCGGGCTGTCGAGGAGAGCAGATGTATGTCAAATTGATGTATGATCCGCCCCTTCATACTCCACTTTACATAACTTTTCGTTGCTGCTGGACACAGTTATCACTATGGGGAGACACAGCAAGCTTCGTAAGTCACAGAAACTCAAAATAGAGGCTGCTAGGAGGTCACTAGAAGCAAAAAGAAGGACGCACAGACAGGCTGACACCGTCCAACCCGTCCCGCCTGCAACGAGTGACGTAAGGAATGAGGATGCAGTTCCTCCCGCCCGCACCTCAAGCGCAGAGAAGCGAAAAAGACTTTCTTACAAGGAAAAAGAAGAGGAATTGAGTGAGGAGGAGAATCTCATCTGCAAGAAGAGTGACATTAGGGAAATAGCAAAACATGTTACGTGTAACAAGTGTAAGGAACATGATGTCACTTCTGAATTTGTCCATCATCAGTGTGATGTGATCATAAAATTAGTGTGCTCAAATTGCAAACATATTGTGTATAACAGTGGTGACTCAGGTAAAATGAAATGTGGAGATACTGGTCTGTTCATGTTGACAGCAATGATTATCTATTTGGTCAAGTTGCTGGGGCATGGTTATGCTGCGGTGGAGAGGCTCTGCAGTATCTTGAGTATGCGTCACTTTTCCTTTGTTACGTATGGGAAATACACTAAATTCATCAACGAACATGCTGTAGAAAATGTAAATGATATTTTGAAAAGAAGTAGGAAGCAGTGTTTCAGTATTATGCTGAAAATCTGAACAGACATCCAGATGAAAATGGTATCCTCGACATAGATGCCACATACGATGGCTCCTGGCACAAGAGAGGCTATAAGTCAAATTATGGAATTGCAGCAGTGGTTGATGCTCACACAAACCTTATTCTAGATTATGAAGCTATGTGTAAAGTGTGCTCTGTTTGTGACGCAAAAAAGAAAAACTAGCAAAGAGGGAGATTTCAGCTGAACAGTACGAACAATGGAAAATGAATCATGTAGCCTCTTGTTCTAAAAATTACGAAGGCACCTCAGGAGGAATGGAGCCTGAAGGGGCCAAAAGGATTTGGAACAGATCCATAGATTATAATCTGAGATATGTTAATTTCATATCCGATGGTGATACCTCTACTTTTTTGGAGCTTACACAAATGAACAATGGTGAAGGACCATATGGGATGGCTCATCAAGTGACGAAAGAAGAGTGTGTCAATCATGTTCAGAAAAGACTTGAAAGAGGAGCGCACTGAGCATGGGAATCTTCGCTCAACTTTAGAGGCGATTTTCTCGAATGTAAGTTATTGACCTTTATGTGTTTTTTTCTCCTTTGTTTCTCAACCAATCTTCTTCATCTTTTCTGTGTATGTAGAACTTGAAATTCTCTAAAAGATTGTCAGTCTAAATATTTATTACAGGTTATATATTTTTTGGTACCACTTGAAATGTCTACCATTTTACGCACAATACGGAATCACTTGTTTAAAAAAAAATACTGCAAAATTTGAGTACATTAATTAAGAAAAACAGACTTACAGAAACTTTGCAAAAATAATCAACTTTCAGCATGTAAATTTACAAAAGTCTTCACCGAGAGTGGCTAGTTAGTTATTAAGTGTCTTTACTGCAAACAAGGGAGGGAGGAGGAGGGGGGGGCAGTAGGAGGAGGAGGTGAAGCGGATAGCAGTGAGGGACATCAGGACGATTTCTTGTGTTGGCATCGTGGAGGTGAGTCGTGTGTGCGCCGAGAAGTGTGTCTGGCCTCTGCCTCGTTGTAAGGTGTTGGTTTGGTGGTGTTCCTGTTGTATGTCGGGAAGGTATGTTGTACACTGTACAGTGGTGGTGTTGGCGTGTGACCGTGTGTAGTGAAGGACCTTTGCCCGTTTCTCATGAACGAGATGTATTTCAGATGATAGGAAGTGTTGCTTGGCACTTCGTGGAACGGTTTGTTTATAGAGTATTTCTTGTTTATAGTGTATTTCTGAATATCAATTTGGTTATTTGGTAACACTTAATATGCATTGTAAGTTGCCATTCCGTAGTAAAATAACGCGTAGTGTTCTATTAATGGGAACTTGTAACCTGTTTGTTGAACGCAGCACATGCTCATAACTCGTGGCTTTGGTGTGCATTGATAGCAAGGCTGAAGGGTGCTTTTAGTGGCTCTTGGGTCTCCCTTAGTGTATCTCGGCTTCCCTCACTGAGCGGTGGCGCAGATGTAGGCTAAGCGGTCACGAACTTCGGCATGAGCTACGTGTAGGATTGTTAGGGTAGTGGGATAAGGAGTTGTGTGAGAGTTGTTGGGTAACGTGACGTTTCGACCCCAGTTTCGTATGTGTTGTGAACCAGTGTGCCATTTTATATGTAAAGCATCAAACAAGTGATCGTGCTTTAACGTCACGGCACCCCAGTTTCTTTAATAGTTTATGAATGAGTAAGGCTTTTGTTGTGTAAAAGCTTCGAAATGGCTGTGTAGTAACCATTTATATTGGCAGTGTCCCCGATAAAGTCTCGTGCGATCGCCTCGATTCCCTGCTTACACTTCGCAGCTCCTCTACCCTGGTGATTTGACGTCGCATATGTGAAGCCACGCTATTGGTCAGAGTGGCTTCATGAGAGAGAGAGAGAGAGAGAGAGAGAGAGAGAGAGAGAGAGAGAGAATAATAATATGAAAAATGGAAATACATATAGAGAATATGGTTTCTCAACCTTTTTACCCTTGCGTAACCCTTGAAATACATGCCATGTCTCGAGGAAGCCATGCGCAAAAAACAGTCGAGTAATAATTTTCGGGGTGTTGTGGTGCACTAGCTAGGTGCAGCACCATACGCTAGTTAGTTCCATCAGTAATATACGCAGTTGCATTGAATTTGAGGCAAGTCACTCTGATCATACTGTGCAATTTGTCCCTATATCAGAGGTTCTTTATTGATTGGTGACTTTCTTGTTGCAGGAGTGTACAACAAGGGGCGGTGTATACGACGAGGGACAAGGTCGGGTCATGCCGGCCATCCCTAAACATGGAGCAAGCAAGTCTCGGGCGTCAGTCAGGAGGTGGAGCACGACCCGCCACAAATCTGGCACAGGCGTCCCTACAACTGCGCAACTGCGCATTACCAACTTCGTGGAGGCGCATGTGTTTCACTCTCTTCAGAAGATGACGCAGACCGAGGAGGCGTGTGGTTCGGCACAGGTATGGGCCGGGCCGTTTCACCGCCTCCATGAGGCGTACAGGCTATCAGGAACTGTTCTGTCCAGGGTCTCTTTTTTAACCCTGGTTCTGTCTTGGTGTTAAAAGGTAATATAACGGTGTTACAAGCAAAACTCGAACGTTCGTTATCAGAAGAGAATGAGGAATATATATATTTTTTAAGGAATTACTTTTTTTTTAAGGAATTACTTTTTTTTTAAGGAATTAGTTGTTTTAAGGAATTAGTTGTTTTAAGGAATTAGTTGTTTTAAGGAATTAGTTTTTTAAGGAATTAGTTTTTTTAAGGAATTAGTTTTTTTAAGGAATTAGTTTTTTTTAAGGAATTAGTTTTTTTTAAGGAATACTTTAATAAAGAGGATTGGAGATAACTTGCGGTGAGTAAAATGGAATCCACTAAACATTTACAGGGCGGTCACACCACACCACACCACACCACACCTGTCCTACATTTGAGGACAAGGTTGTTCATGATTAAAGTGTAAAGGTAAAATTATTTTTTACAGGTCCTGCCACTACTGGAGGGAGAACCAAACCAGCGTGTCCTAACACCCTCAACCTGCGGCAGGAAACTGGCTCTTCTTGCACTGGAAGACACAAACTGTCTGCGCCTTTCATGGAGGAATTGGACCCTGCCTCTCACCAGCTCTGACCTGGCAACACTCGGCGTCATCCAGGGAGGGAGGACAGGACAGGACAGCCTTGCTTCATCTAACCTAACCTAACCAATACATGTTGCTGCCTCATCCAGGGTGGGAGGGAGGGAGGACAGGACAGACTGCCTTGCTTCATCTAACCTAACCAATACATGTTGCCAATCACTCTTGTAATGTTATTTATTATTCCTTCCATCTAATGTGAATGTGCCCACATGTGTAATGTTGTTATTCCTTATGTTCTGTGATGGACCCACATGACTGTTGTGTTAGTACTAATAATAAATCATAATAAGAAAATTGATATTGCTTTAATTCCATTATTTTTTTTTTTTTTATAGGAACCGTTTATGAAATAAACATAACCAGACTTGCTCTGGAGCTTAACCTTACCTCACTCACCTCAGTTAAAATCTAAACTCAAGCCTCCCCTTGTTAAGCCCCACAATATAATAATACTACATACAGCTTGTCACAAAGTGAGTAATCCTTTCTATCAAGTTAACCAACCATTCAACATATCAAAGAACCCTGAGATACTCACTCAATTGGGCCAATTCTCAGTGAAATGCCTAAAAAAGCTCAAAAGCAGTAGGAAATAGTTAAAAGAATACTGAAAAACCAGTTAAAAGAATATAACTGAAAACCAGTCCTTACAAAACTGCTCCTGAAAAGCAGCAAAGTGGGAAAATTCCCTGCAAAACTGCCCCAAAATGCTGAAAAATTGCTAAAAAGCAGCAAAAAATGGCAATTCCCTGCAAAAACTGCCCCAAAATGCTGAAAAATTGCTAAAAAGCAGCAAAAAATGGCAAAAAATCCCTGCAAAACAGCCTCAAAAACTGTGCTAAGTCATAAATACTCCGAAGAGTCTCCGGAGAAACAGCAGATGTATATTTGGGTTAAAAATACATTGAAGAGTCTCCCTTCCTTCACTTTTATTCAATCAACACATTTTTACACAACTCTGAAAACTCCACCAAAACTTTCAACTTAGAAAAATTTTACAGTGTAACACCAGAATTTGTACAGCTAGAAAACTACAAATTTCAACTAGAAAATTTTTACACAAATCAGATGAAAACTCTACCAAAACTTTCGACTTA
>NC_059282.1:5779523-5784523 GCF_017591435.1 Portunus trituberculatus
CTCCTCTTCCTCCTCCTCCTCCTCCTCCTCCCGTAATCCCACTAGGAGTGTTGATACCATCATGGTAGACTTCGTAACTACTCACAAAAATCTACAAAGTACCAATTTACTACTATTACTTCCGCTATATTCTCACTGATCGCCTCCTGAAATCACGCCACCACCACCACCACCACCACCACCACCACCACCACCACTGTCTTGTTAGCGAAAGGTTTTATGATTTTCCATGGTGTTACATATTTTCCTCTCTTTTCTTTATTTCTTTTCTTCTTTCTTTTATTTTGAGTGTTAGATTGTGTCATTTTATTTTCCCTGCCTTAAATGATTTCTTTATTTCTTTCTTCTTTCCTCTCTCTCTCTCTCTCTCTCTCTCTCTCTCTCTCTCTCTCTCTCTCTCTCTCTCTCTCTTTTTTTCCCCCCCCCAGTTTTTTCAATTTTCTAATTTTTGTTTGATATTTTCCATTGTTTGTTTGTCCATCTTCTTGTTTGTTTACTTGTAAGTTTGTGGTTTTTCTGTGTTCTCTCTCTCTCTCTCTCTCTCTCTCTCTCTCTCTCTCTCTCTCTCTCTCTCTCTCTCTCTCTCTCTCTCTCTCTCTCTCTCTCTCTCTCTCTCTCTCTCCTCTCCTCCCATCCCATCTCCTTCCCCATCCCCATCCCCCTCCCACAATCCCTCCCTCTCCACCCCTCCCATTCCCTCCCTCCACTCCCCTGCCCTCCCATCCCCTCCCACAATCCCTCTCCCTCTCTCCATCTCTCAAGGTAACTGAAGCGTCGCTCTCTCCCGATCACACTCAATCTCGTGCCAGTTACCTCCCCGCCCTCAGCCTCACCCTCAGCCTCACGCTACCTCGTCAGCCCACCTTCCTTCCCTCAATAAGCTCCCCCACCATAGTTAATCCTCATCGAATCCCCCATAATCCCCGGAGCCTTGAGGAAAGCCTTAGGTAATCAGGTCTAGGACATTGAGACCCTGGTGACGTCATGGAGTTCCGACTGACGAGGCGCGAGGGTAAGGCTTGGCTGGGCTGGCTTTGCTGGGTGGGGTGCAGAGAGAGAGGGAGAGAGAGACAGACAGACAGACAGACAGACAGACAGACAGACAGACAGACATTGAGACATAAAGAAAAGGCAATAAAAAAAAGAAACAGTATTTAAAAGAAAAATCTAAAAAAAAGTAGATAAGGGCGATGAAAATTAAGGTATTGGAAATAAAAGAAATATTAAAAAAAAGAAGACTAAATTATAGATAGAGAGATAAGTAGATAAATAGTTCTTGATAGACAGATAGGTAGGTAAATAGATAGGTATAAATAGATAGATAGATAGATAGAGATGAGATAGAGAGAGAGAGAGAGAGAGAGAGAGAGAGAGAGAGAGAGAGAGAGAGAGAGATTGTAAATTCATGAGAATACAGAGCACGATTCCTACGCCATCTCCAGTCCTTAATCGTTGTTACATTAGAGAGAGAGAGAGAGAGAGAGAGAGAGAGAGAGAGAGAGAGAGAGAGTTGTTTACCATTGTGCATGCATTGAAAACATAATTTCTAGGCCTAATTATCTGATTATTATCTCTTATACGCCCATTTTGCTCTTGTTTATTTACGAGCTTTATATTTTACATAGTTAAGGACGTGTGTGTGTGTGTGTGTGTGTGTGTTAAGAGAAAATAAGTGAACCTGTCTGTCTCTATATGAAGCACACTTATTTCCTCTTGTTTACACACACACACACACACACACACACACACACACACAGTATATCATCCTGCGTTGGATTTTTACGAGATCTGATTGCCTATTATGTTACCTTAGTATTTCAGACCAGTAACGTGTTTGTCATCTTTGCAGCGTCCACCGATTAGAGAGAGAGAGAGAGAGAGAGAGAGAGAGAGAGAGAGAGAGGAGGAGTATGAAACCTAATACTCTCAGTTGTGCATTTGATGGTGATGGGATTTTTCAGTGTTTTTCATCTTTTTGTACTCTTTTTTTTTATGTTCGTCGCGATATATTCACCTATTTTCTCTTTCCCATTTTTTTTAATTCGATTGTTTTTTTGTCCGTGAAAGAGGAAGTGTATTTTTGTACGAATATACCATACAGTTTATTGTTTTGCAGTTTTATGTTGTCGTATATACATTTTTATCTTCCCATAATTCAATTTCTCGTTTCTTTCATATTTTTTCACTGCTTGCAAAAAGAATTAATAAATTACAGTCAATATTCGGCTTTCTATTATTTTTTTCCTTACTCTATTACTTGCCTTCTTTTGTTTTTCTGTTCGTGTACATGAATATTGAAGTTACAATTAAAATATTCCCTCTAACATATCTCTTTACAAAAACATGGATAATTCTACAAGAGTTATTTTTCCTCACTGTGTTCTGCTCCCACTACAACAGTGTCTAAATCTCTTTCCCACGTAATTCTCTTGACTGTACAAATACGCTGTTTTCCTTTATGGTCAGATTATTTCATGGATTTTGTCGCAGTATGTCGTTGCTTTTCACCGCTTATGCAATGTCAGCAAAGTCTTTCTTACACAAGATAACACTCGATTGTAAGATTTCCGTAACATTTCCCAAACCTGCGTGTAGGAAACCCTTCACTAATTGGATTACTTCGAGATTATGGTCTTATTGTTGTTGTCTCTTGGGTGTTTGGGTGGGAGGAGGGAATGAAGTTGTCATTAGCTGCAGGTGTTGTTCCTTGATGGCATCTCAATGCTTCTTACACTTTATGGAAAACGAGCAACACCCAGGGAATGAAACACGCATCGTCGGTCTGCTGATGACGCCACCACCTCACTCGTCTTGCTGGCATCATTTGCTGCCAAACAAGACGGAACTTACTGATATCAATAGAAGAATGTGATACAGCGATCCCAAACAAGATAGAGTCTGAAACGCTCCATCTCTTAACAGACGGTGTTCAGCCTCTTATTTAGTTATCTTATTATTACTACTAGGTTATTGCTTCTCTGATCTTGTTCACTTCATGCCACACCCACATCTCCCTCTTACGGCGTCATTTTAGAGGTCTTCCATCCCTCTTATTCTATTTTCATTCATCTTCCTTTTGCAAGAATTGATCACTATTCTCATTCCTTCATTCCTTTTATTGGTAAGCTCTATAACTCCACTCTTGTTTCTGTTTTGGTTTCTTCCCTTGACGAATGGTTTCAAAAGAGGAACATCAAGAGAGCGAAAGATAAAGAATACAGAGATGAATGTTAGATATTGCATGACTATTTACTAAAAACTGCAAAATAAGATAACAGATAAAAGTGTAGGTTTCCTTGAACACTTTTTTAACCCCTTAATATTGGAGGCGCATTTTAACTTCATTATTTTTATTTACAATAGGAAAAAGGAAGTCAAAGAGATTAATGACCAAGTCTTGTTTTAATCCCGATATAGCTTTCTGAAGGTGTTTATAACCACCAAATACTAAGCAGAAGAATATGAAAACGTGTCCTGGTGCTGAAAGGGTTACTGATAAGACGATGACCAGTTAACAAAATAAAAGATTAGATTTCCATGACTAAATAAAAAAATAACTAATAATTTCCCCAGGCTTTAAATTAAGACAAGAATTTGTTTTCTTCTTTTTCAATTGATTTACCAAAAAGGGTTATTTAGTGAGAAATAAGGTTTCATAAATCCCGATGGGAAAAAAAACCAATGATTAATGGCTTAAAGGGATTTGGAAAAGGCCTTCATTTTAAGGCCGTTTTGTTCCTTGCCGGAGTGGGAGGTAAAGGGGTAATTAAAATTCTCCTTTTTCCCTCTCGTTGGGCCAACTTAAGGCCTCCTCCTCCTCCTCCTCCTCCTCCTCCTCCTCCTCCTCCTCCTCCTCCTACTCCTCCTATTCCTCCTCCTCCTCCTCCTCCTCCTCCTCCTTTCCCCTCATCCTCCTCCTCCTCCTCCTCCTCTTCCTTTTGGGGTGAAACAAGCGGGGTTGATGATACAGTTCCGCCCAGGAAACTGAGGAAGTGGCGGAGAGCGTCGTTGTCTGTCTGATTTGTTGATAATGACCACTGGAGTGTGCTAGGAGGGTCAGGCGGGGCGGCGGTGGGGCGGCGGGGCGGCGTGGGTGTGCCTGGAACGTGATGAGCTGGGAGAGTGTGGTGATGTCTTCCTTAGCGCTGAGGAAAAGATAGTCATGGTTTCTTCCTGACTTTTGGAACATTGTTTTGATAGAGGGAGGGAAATTAATGTGCAAAAAGGGTGTTGGAAAATAATGTGCATCTTTCAAAATATACATGGAATGGCTTATATGTTTTTTTTTAGTTGCTTTTCTTGTATATGTGGACAAATACAAGGTTTTTCTCATATATGTAAGTGAAAAGTATGCATGTTTGGAATTTGAAATGGAAGTTTTTATGCGTTTTTTTCGTTGCTCTTCTTGTATCTGTGGACAAATACAAGTTTTTTCTCATACATTTAGGTGAAAAGTGTGTCTTTGGGTACAGCTGCAAGAGTTATTGGTTTTCCTTTTTCTTTTCTCTATGAAGGGAAGAAAGAAGACACAGTGTCCTGCAGTGCCACGCAATTGTTCCTCTCTTAAGGCTTTCTTGGGGGGAGGGAAGGTGACGGAAGGTGAGGGAAGGGGAGGGAAGGGAAGGAAAGGGAAGGAGGAAGTGTGTGCATGTCTGTGAATGGGCGAGGTGATTGTCTCCTCGAGGGAATGATGCTCTTCAGGAGTGATCGAAGAAATGGAAAGAGAAGGAGAAGCTTTGGAAAACATGTAGAGTTTGAGACGCTAAAAATAAAAAAAGAGTATATTTCCAGTGTATGAAATAGGTTTGTCATATATCTGATGGGAAAACAAAGACCATGAGTTAAGTGTTTGACATTAAAGCTGTTTGATTTGGAAAAATGGCCTTTGCAGTTTATAATCGGTCGAAATATTCTGAATAAACACATATAAAGAACCGAAAGAGTGAAAAAGGAGGTAAACGGGTAATAAAATCATCACTTATTTGCACAACAAAGTCATA
>NC_059282.1:5786055-5788555 GCF_017591435.1 Portunus trituberculatus
TTAAAGGGATGGAGGAAGAAGGAAGAAAATGGATGCGTAGGAGAGAGAGAGAGAGAGAGAGAGAGAGAGAGAGAGAGAGAGAGAGAGAGAGAGAGAGAGAGGTTAAATGTTTGGCTCTAAAATTTGTTGTACGTAGATCACATTACATTACTCTCTCTCTCTCTCTCTCTCTCTCTCTCTCTCTCTCTCTCTCTCTCTCTAAGAAAAAAAAAAGAAAAATCACACACCCTGAGGACTTGAAGGGCATGCACGTCAAGGCCATTCCCACAACCACGACAGGAAAAAAAGAGCGATAAAAAAGCGGTGTGCCTTGCCTTAACACCGTCACCTTAGTCCAGCACCTTCATTACTGCCGCTACTCTCCTCCCTCTCTTCACGGTCATTTTTACCACTCTATTCCAGCGTCAAGTGCTCAGAGAATGCCTACCTTTCGTGTATTAACTTTTTTACTCCCGTTTCCATCACTTGTGTTCCTATTAATATTGTTACTGGTGACTTGAAGAAACAGTCTAATAGTATACGTGAAATGGTGAATGTGTAAAGGAAAGGAGAAAAACAAATGACTGAGATGTACTGAACAATAAATATCAATCTAAGTCTTATTTTTTCTTACTTTGTTGTTTACACATGCAGAAGGACAACCAAATAAAAGAAATAGAGGTAAATAAGAGTTGCTACTGTTTCGTTCACAAATACGCATAGAAAAAGAGAGAGAAAAAAAGTAACGTCAACCACAGAAGGTCCAGATGGAGGGTAATTCAATATCCAAGCAAATGAAACACTCCAACACTGTAAACAAGAAGAGAAGCTAAACACAGGAGCGAAACAGGAACCTTTACACGTAACAGCCAGGAGGGAAGCTAAACAGACACGAAACGGGAACTCAACATCACATGCAGAAAAAGGAAACAAGATAATAACACTGACCTTTTGAAATATATATATATATATATATATATATATATATATATATATATATATATATATATATATATATATATAATTATCTATCTATCTATCTATCTATCTATATATATATATATATATATATATATATATATATATATATATATATATATATATATATATATATATATATATATATATATATATATATATATATATATATATATATAGATAGATAGATAGATAGATAGATAGATAGATAGAAAATAGATAGATATATATATATATATATATATATATATATATATATATATATATATATATATATATATATATATATAGAGAGAGAGAGAGAGAGAGAGAGATATATATATATATATATATATATATATATATATATATATATATATATATATATATATATATATATATATATATATATATATATATATATATATATATATATATATATATATATATATATATATATATATATATATATATATATATATATATATATATATATATATATATATATATATATATATATATATATATATATATATATATATATATATATATATATATATATATATATATATATATATATATATATATATATATATATATATATATATATATATATATATATATATATATATATATATATATATATATATATATATATATATATATATATATATATATATATATATATATATATATATATATATATATATATATATATATATATATATATATATATATATATATATATATATATATATATATATATATATATATATATATATATATATATATATATATATATATATATATATATATATATATATATATATATATATATATATATATATATATATATATATATATATATATATATATATATATATATATATATATATATATATATATATATATATATATATATATATATATATATATATATATATATATATATATATATATATATATATATATATATATATATATATATATATATATATATATATATATATATATATATATATATATATATATATATATATATATATATATATATATATATATATATATATATATATATATATATATATATATATATATATATATATATATATATATATATATATATATATATATATATATATATATATATATATATATATATATATATATATATATATATATATATATATATATATATATATATATATATATATATATATATATATATATATATATATATATATATATATATATATATATATATATATATATATATATATATATATATATATATATATATATATATATATATATATATATATATATATATATATATATATATATATATATATATATATATATATATATATATATATATATATATATATATATATATATATATATATATATATATATATATATATATATATATATATATATATATATATATATATATATATATATATATATATATATATATATATATATATATATATATATATATATATATATATATATATATATATATATATATATATATATATATATATATATATATATATAT